>NC_056735.1:421612531-421747531 GCF_019279795.1 Protopterus annectens
TGTTTCTTATCCAAAAAAGACCTGCTGCCTGACAACAACTATATACTTGTTTCATGGGGAAAATATGATCAAAGTAAAAAATGAAAAGCAAACAGGAAACAAGCTCAACATACATTGCTTAAAGGATTACTGCACAGGATATGGACCACACATGATAGAGTTACATTCTGTTTAGTTTGCAGGTAAAACCTGTAATGACCTCTTAAAATAATGTAATCCTGTCCTTTATTACAAATACTGTCATATGCATTTCAATACCCAAGGCTTATATGTTATCTAGTTATGTAAGTATTCTCTGCATGGCAACAACAGAAAGACTTTCAATGTTGGCAATTTATTAACAGTATGCTTATTAAAACTTACTTGCATCTTACAATCTCAGACAAGCTTACCAGATGGTCATTAAAGCATTGCTACTTAAACACAGAACAACAGGCATTTTTTGAATAATAAGCATAAATCAACAGTATAAAAATATGAGAGAAACCAGAACATTCTGCAAAATCAAGGACAGATGAAAAGCCATTGTAGTACTTATGTCTACCTTGGATGGGGCGATAGTCTGCACATTTACACTGCATAACTGTTCCTTGCCTTGCTTGGAAACATCCAGAGTCACTACATAGGGGAGTGGGGTGCAACAAGTATGTCACAATTTGAAATGTCTCTGGCTGACTGCGATGGCCCTGACACATTTGTCATACCTCTCACCCTCAGAGCAAGAAATCTGGACAAAGCCATACATAGAAGTGGGACAAAGGCCCAAAAATAAGGACAATTTTTAAATATTACTCTTATAAACTTAGAAAGATAATAGACTAGTAGGTCTTGCATTAGTATGAATTTTCTGAAGGGTATGAAATCTGAAACTGAAATGTCTGTCATTATTTTCTAACTTCAATCTTTAATGATTTGCCACTAATTTGCCAAAAACAAAACACAATTTTATGAAAAATGGACCAAAAATGTGATTCAAAAATATAAAATAGCCACAGAATACAGCTGGGAACCTGCAAAGAAGGGACACGTTTTAATATTAGTACTGCTAACTTGAGCAGCTGACAAAATAAAAGAATCTACATGCATTTCTGAAATAAATGCAATCTATAACTGATTATTACAGTTATTTATTAATTGTAAACCCTCCATGCTTTCTTCCAAAATTGCCATTTTGCCGACAGATTATTAGGGGAAGAGCAACATTTTGAGCCAAAATCGGGTACAGTTGAGAGGTTTGGATATGCCTAATTCTATAAAGCATTTATTTGCATGTACCTCTCAACCTGTTAATGCAGGAAATCTGGACAAGGCTAAATATATTGGGGGAACATATAAACAGTACTAAAAATTGCTCTTGTATAAACTGAGACAGTTGATAGAATAACAGGTCTTGCTTTAGCATGCAGTTTTCTGAAGGTTATGAAGTCTGAAACTCAGTGTCTGTCATTATTTAGTGACTTCATTCCTAAATGATTTGACAGAAAACCACAAATTTTATGAGGAACAAACCAAAAATAAGAAGCAAAAATCTCTTCATTCTGCAAAAATCTGGACAGTTGAGAGGTATAGTTCAGCTGGGGCTGTCTGAGTTTGCTGCCCTTCCCCCCCTCACAAAATCATGGTCGGATGGAATTTTCCCCCCTACAGCCATTCCAATGAACCATTACTTGGCTATTTCACCACATTTACCATAAACACTAAACGGGAAAAGCCAAAAAACAAAAACCATAAACACTAATGTGCATACTGCTTTACTTCTGCGATGATTTGGACTTCATTTGAAAGTTTTATTTTGCATTTTACAGCACAAACACTAATAGATATCATATCTGCTAAACAAAGAAATGCAGTCTCACAATGAAAACAAACTTAGCATTAAAACTTCTCTGCCCTTGAAAACTCACATTCACTGAAACAGCATTGAAACCCACATTCAAAGAAAATACATTTTGCCAGTGGCAGATTAACTTTGGGTTTGGGCTGTTTTCAAATCACAGGCCCCTTGCACATGAAACATACACATGCTTTTTCATACACCTTCCTGGTTGTATTAAATTATATTCCTTGTACAATACAGTACAGTTTTAGAGGGTGTTTTAAATTTGTTTTGAAATTTTTCCAGTAAACAATGAAACAAAATGCATGCACCAGTAATGACAAAACTGCCCAATTCAGAACATTTCCATCATAAAAGTCTACTCAAACTTCTACAGTCCACCAGTATCAGTACATATGCGCAATTTCTGAAGTAAAAGACATCTAAATAATTCCACATTAAAGAGATCTGTAACTAATGAAGAGGTTGCTGCTAGAAAACAACTTTGTATTTCATTGTTTCATCTGCAAATAAAGTGCCTGTTACCCTTGAGGAATAAATTGCCTATCTTACACTAAAAAAAATGACAAGTAGCAATATTGTAATAGGGAATGGATGGCAAATTGATAACAGGTTCATAGTTACTAGGTATCTTCGCCAAAAGGGAGTGCAGCATCCACGCCCTTTGCACAGTACAGTATCAGCAATGCATGTATCTACTGTGGGAGTAGAACCCACAGCCTTCTGCATCAAAAGCAAGTATACTACCTGTTGTGCTTTTAACAATGCAAGCAGACTCAGCATAAGCAGCACTAACTTTTGCTCCCCTGCAGCTCTCAGCTCCTTGTAAAATCTACTCATTCAGCTGTATCTCTGAACTTTGCAGCACAAAGAAATCTGGAAAAAGCCAAAGTTTATTGTGGGGGGCAAAAGCCCAAAAACCAGGGACACATTTTAAACATTGCTTGTATAATGTTGGAAAGTTGTTAGAATAAAATGCTGTGTTACCAACATACATTTCACTGCCAAGCCTTAAACCCAGGACCCTGTGCAAAACAAAGCAACATACCACTATGCCAAATCAGCTGTTTTGTGAAAGAGGAAGATGGAAACTTAAATGGCTACCATTTAGTGAATTCAGTTCTCACCATAGCACAGCTTCAACCTCTTAGCACAAAACACCTGAACAAAGCCAATAATGGGTGAATACATCCCCCAAACATTCAATGAATCTCACCATAGCTCTCAATCTCTTAGCAAAAAACACCCAGAAAAAGCCAGTAATGGGGGAATATAGCCCCAGACATATTCAGTGAATTCAGTTCTTACCATAGCTCTCAACCTTAGCACAAAAAATCTGGATGAAGCCAATAATGGGGGAATACAATCCCAAAAATAGGGACAAATTTCAAATATCCATCTTATACACTTAGAAAATTGCTAGAATAAAAGCTTTTGCGTTACCATGCACTTTCTGAAGAATATGAAGTCTGATATTCAAATGTGTGTCATTTTTAACATTTGTTAACCAGGAACGTCTGACTTGGAACAAAAGCTAATTTTTAGCAGAGGCCCATGGAGAAACACTCCAAACAAACACATGTCTTTGTAAGATGGGAGGACACTACAGGAAGCAAACACAGAGAGAGCATACAGACTCCACAGAGAAGGTAAGGCACCCCAACCTAGAATCAAACCAGAGAACCTGTAGCTATTAGGCAACAATGCTACCACTGCACCAATGCACTACCAGCTTTGCAAGAACACAAATACAGAAACCACAGATTTTATGAGGAATAGAACAAGTATGAGGGAAAATATGCAATGTTTTTACAAATGGTGGTGGGTAGGGAATTCAGGCTCCTGCCACATGGGCTCCAGGGACAGGGTTCAAGCCTTATTCCCTAACCACCACCATGTAGCAACTGGGGCATTTCACACACACACTGTCCTCCTTAAAATGTGAATCTACTACCTGTCCTCCACAAAATGTGAATCATCTGCAGCTAAGTCCTCCACAAAATGGCTGCCTGTGCATGGGTCTCCTGTGAGAGATGGCTAGTCCCATGAGAGTAGTAGGCTGGAGCCTCCATTCTGTGGGTGATGCAGTCTGGTGACCTTTTGGTCTGTGCGGTTCTCACTGCACAGACCTCTGGGCTGGAAGGGCGGAGTTTCCTGCCTTTCCTATCCGGACTGCCTAACAGAGCAGTCTGGAGCTCTGGAATGAGCATGCATGCGTGCATGGAGTTCTCAGGAACCATGCGTGGAGTCCGTAAATTTTTTTTTTTAATTTTATTTTTCAATTTTATTTAACAGGTGGGGGGCTGCAGGATGGGAGGCTGCATTCCTGCAGTTCTATAGCACAAGCCGCCCCTGCAGGTCAGTAGATGTCTTCCGCAATTTAAAGAGGGCGATCATTTTGATAGCTTCATTCACATGTTTGAAAGGGTATGCAAACAGTATAGTGTTGACCAAAGGCTCTGGGTATGGTTCCTGACCCCCTTACTCCATGGGAAAGCTGTAACTTGTATATCACAAATGCCTGACTCTGTCTGTTTTGATTATACTGCTGTAAAGAAATGTCTGTTACAATGTTTAAAGCTAACACCTGAAATGTATAGGAAAAAGTTTTGTGAGCATAGATGCAAGGCAGATGAAAATGTATGTGAATATGTTGTTGAACTGAGCACTTATTTTCATAGCTGGGTGAGTGGATGTCAGGTCATCACTTTTGAAGGGCTGGCAGACCTTTTGGTGAGGGAATAAGCCCTTAGCACCTTGTCTGAAGACATGAGGATCTGGTTAGCTGATAGACAATGTGCTACTTCAGATGAGTTGGGGAAGAAGGGAGACATATACCTGGCCAGTAGGGCAGCCCTGCACAGGAACGGGACCCCCAGTACTGCTCGTGGGTCTAAAGGAACCCATGGTGGGCAGCACAGACTGCCCCAACAGAATCTGCCAGTAGCAGGGGAAGCCACTAGTCCAGGTACACATCCAGGAGCTAGGGTTAAATGTTTTGAAAGCAACTAGTGGGGCCATGTGGCATACAGGTCTCTACAGAGGCAAGGTGGGGAACCAAAGGTGAGGGAGCCAGTAAGTGGGAAAGACAAAAATGCCAAAAGTAGGTTGTCTTGAGACAACCAGGGTATGAAACTACCATCCTGCAGATGTCCTGAGAGGGAAGGATTTGGATGAGGCAGTACCATGTACGTATGCAGTTATAAGCAGTGAGGCTAGGAGACAAGCATGTGGGTCTGGTAGCCTGGGGGAGACCCAGATAGACTGCATACTTGCAGCCAGGACTGGTGAGGTGGTTACTTCAGGGAGTGAGCTACACTGTAGCAGTGAGACTGAATGTGAGCCACAGCTGCTTGCGGGTACTGATGGTCCCTTGGATAGGGTAACTGCAAAGGTAGAGGTGAGTAGTAGTACCCAGGCTGAAAGTGAGGCACCACTGTCAGAGTATGCCAGGCTTCCTGTGGAAGGGGAGCTGGGAAGGGTTACAAGGAGGGAGTTGAGAAAGGCTCAGCTCTCAGACCCTACATTGCATGTCTGAGGCAGGTAGCTAGGGAGGCACCTGATTCTCAAGGGAAGGGGGAATCTGTATACTGGGACAAAGGGTTACTATACAGAGAGTGGACCCCTGAAGGAAGGCTAGAAGGTGAGAGAGGACAGCAGTTGGTAGTGCCTAGAGCTTACCATCTGGCGCTTCTAGCCATAGCCCATGATATTCCCTTTGCAGGTCATATGGGCATAAACCATACAAAGAGGCGTATTATGCAAAACAGCTATTGGCCTGAAATTTCCAGATATGTAACACGGTACTGCAGGACCTGTGAGCAGTGCCAAAAAGTAGGCAAGGCAGGAGACAAGGTGAGAGCTCCTTTGTTGCCTTTGCCTGTGATTGAGGAGCCATTTCAGAGGGTAGCTATGAATATTGTGGGTCCTCTGAGTACCCCAAGTTCCACAGGGAAAAAGTATGTCCTAGTGGTAGTGGATTATGCTACACGATACTCTGAGGCAGTGGCTTTGTCCGCCATTGAGGCAGAGAAGGTGGCAAATGCTTTGTTAGAGATTTTCAGCACGGTGCATTTCCCAAATAAAATACTGACTGACCGAGGTGCCAGTTTCATGTCAGACCTGCTGGCTTGTCTGTGGAAGTCCTGCAGGGTGAAGCACATGAAGACCACCCCCTACCATCCCCAGACTAATGGTCTTGTTGAGAGGTTAAACTCTACAATCAAGTCTATGCTATGGGCATTTGCAGATCAGTTTAAGAGGGAGTGGGACACATATTTGCCCCATTTGTTGTTTGCTTACAGAGAGGTTCCCCAGGAATCCACAGGTTTTTCAGCCTTTGAGTTGCTGTATGGGCATAGGGTGAGGGGACCTCTAGATTTAATTTGAGATGAGTTTAAAGTTAACACCTGAAATGTATGGGAAAAAGTTTCATGAGCATAGATGCAAGGCAGATGAAAATGTATGTGAATATGTTGTTGAACTGAGCACTTATTTTCATAGCTGGGTGAGTGGATGTCAGGTCATCACTTTTGAAGGACTGGCAGACCTTTTTGTGAGTCTCACGAGGAGTCTGTTGTGGCATACATCCTAAACCTCAGGACATGGCTCAGGGAACTCATGGGCTTGGTCCAGGAGAACCTGGCAGAAGCCCAACAACAAAAAAGGTGTGGTATGACAGGAATGCTCGAGCTGGAGAATATGCTGTGGGGCAGCAGGTAATGGTTCTCATTCCTATCAGGCACAACAAGCTGCAAGCAGCTTGGAAGGGGCCCTACATGGTGGTAAGAAAGGTAAGTGATGTTAACTACATGGTGGAAGTGCTAGGCAGACAGCTGGGATACAAATTGTACCATGTTAACATGATGAAACCTTGCCATGATAGGGAGGACCTTGTGCTGAGCATTTGCAGTGGATTGCAGGAGGAGTCTGAGGGAGATCTAGGGACTGATTTCCTCAGTGAGGCTCGGGCTGACACCTCAGTAGAAGGGGTAGCAATGTCCCAGCAGCTATCTCCTACCCAAATTCGAGAAATCCAAGCAGTGTTGCAGGAATTTGGGGACATGTTCTCCGGGAAACCAGGGAGCTCCCACCTGGTGCAGCACTAGGTGGATACAGGACCCCAAAGGTCTATTAGGCAGGCCCCTTATAGGGTGCCTGAGAGAGTCAAACAGACTCTGTGGGAAGAGGTACAGGAGATGTTGGAACTTGGGGGGGATTCAAGAGTCCAACACTCCCTGGGCCTCACCAGTGGTGTTGTCGGATGCTTACCCCATGCCTAGGACAGATAAGGCCCTAGAACAGCTGGGTGGGGTTTAGTATCTTACAACCATTGATCTTATCAAGTGTTACTGGCAGGTGCCCTTGACTCCCAGTGCTAGAGAGAAGTCAGCCTTTGTGACTCCTTTTGGCTTGTATGAGTTCAAACAGATGCCCTTTGGGATGAGGAATGCCCCAGCAACTTTCCAGAGGCTGGTGGATGATATCCTAGCAGGAGCAGGAAGGTTTGCCCTTGCTTACTTAGATGATATTGCCATCTACAGCCATTCCTGGCCAGAGCACTTTCACATGTTTGGGAGGTGCTGGGCAGACTACAGAGGGCAGGGTTGACCATTAAGCCGAGCAAATGTCAGGTGGGTATGGCAGAGGTCTCCTACCTAGGACATAGAGTGGGGAGTGGTAAGATAAGGCCAGAACCTGTCAAAGTGGAAACTATTCAGGCATGGCCTGTACCTGTTACCAAAAAGCATGAGAGGGCATTCTTAGGGACAGCAGGGTACTACAGAAAGTTCGTTCCTAGTTATAGTACCATAGCTGCTCCCCTCACAGACCTGACAAGGAAGAACAGGCCAAATAAGGTAGTGTGGACCCCAGCATGTGAGCAGGCATTTCAGAAGCTTAAAGAAGCTTTGGAAAGACCCCCTGTGTTAGCCAGTCCAGATTACAGCAAAGAATTTGTTGTGCAAGTGGATGCTTTGATCCATGGGGTGGGGGCTGTACTTAGCCAGATTTCTTCAGAGGGGGAAAAGCACCCAGTGGTTTATCTCAGTCATAGGCTCCAACCCAGAAAGGAATGCTATGCAGCTGTAGAAAAGGAATGTCTAGCCATAGTGTGGGCATTGCAGAAACTTCAGCCTTATCTGTATGGAAAAAAATCACTGCAATGACAGATCACAACCCTCTAATATGGTTAAACAGAGCCAGTCAGCAAAATTCCAAGTTGCTAAGATGGAGCCTGGGGTTGCAAGCATATGATATGTCAGTGCAGCACCACAGTGGGAGTAGCAATGCCAATGCAGATGGGCTCTCAAGAAAGGGAATGGGGTGAGGTACCCTCAGATAGACCTAACCCACTCAAGCGGTGTTTCTCAGGGGTTACTTGAAAAACTAGCTTGAGTTCTCATTGGGGGGAGATGTGAAGATTGGGGAAAGATGGGCGAAGGCTGCCAGCCTAGTCAAATAGAATTTGATACATAATTCTATAATTTGTATAAATACATGTAAAATACAGGCTTGTGTTTTTAAATGAAAGAAAACACTGTAAAATGTGAACTTCAAGATTGTTGCAACATTGCCATCTGCTGTAAGGAAAACCAAGCCAAGCATTTCAAATGTTCTTTGAAGTTACAATTATCTAAAAAGTGGTGCGAAAGTGGCTAGCTGAACACATTCTTTCTATTGTCTTAACTTAAGGAATAATTGTTAGAGTATACATGTGAAATGTCTTTTATTGTTGTAGTTTCCTGAGCAGGTGTTAGATTGCTAAATAATGCAGTTTGTGGCCTGGGAACTTCAGACTAAGTGTCAAAATGATGTAATGTGAATACTGGGAAAACCTAAGTGTCAAAATGATGTAATTTGGGAGGGCCTTAGCAGAGCAGTTTGTTAGTGTTTTAAAAACTATTGTTTAGTGAGCGACTGAAAGCATTTTGTCTTGGGCCATCAACCCCAGCACTGCTTATGCTCTATATATGTATATAAGTAAGATTATAGCACTGTGTGTTTCTCTTAAGAATAGCTAAAGATTAGAAAGTTAGATTAAGTGTTTTTCTTTGACATCAGACCTGTCCTACTGTAATATTTTAAGTTTCTGTGTGATCTCTGAACTCTTAGATATCCCTGTGGTGTAGTAATATTGACTTGTGTTTTTAATTATTAATTATTAAATATTTTAAAACCTTTACATGTGGCTGGTTTGTGTATAGACAAAGTAGGCTCTAGAGTACATTGCATATTTATAGAGTTCATTGTAATAGGCCACTCTAATAAGCCTTAGACTTTATAGTCACATTACCAATCGGATAATAATATTGCACAGTAATAATTGGACACCCTTTTAAGGGCCTTTGGGTAGCTGATAATTGCTAGCTGATGGTGGCAGAAATTAATACCGTATAGTCTGGGTAAAGGGTCTGTGTTAGCCTTTCCCAGAAGTGTCTGTGAAGTTGTGTAAATACTTATCTCAAAGTGTGGGTGTGTGTCAGCAACTTGGGCAGGGACATGAAACACTGGTTGGACAGAGAGGGTACTGGAGGTTAGCTTGTTAGCAAGGCTGAGATCTAGACCCTATAGCTGTGCCAGTGGGGAGTCTTATTGAAGACCTGGAGAGCAAGGGAGCAACCAGCCCCAGACTGACTGTGATCTCTGTGTGCACTTAAGGGAAATTGTACTTTACTGTGTGTATTAGTTATCCTTTCTGCTTCTATGAGACAACCTCCCTGGTGTTAGTGGTGAGGATTGAGGCTCCTTGACTGCTGGGCCAGGGCACGGTCATCACAGATGGATGGTGGGAAAGGGTTGAAAATGGGGACACACAAATAAACATGCACACATAAGGAGGTGGAGACATAGACATGACAGAGGCAAAAACAGGATGGACAAATTGTGATAATGGGTAGGTAGTGGCACATGTAAACTGGGGTTCACCTGTTTGGGGATAAAGAGTAGTTTGGGCAGGGTGCTGGCTGCAGACAGGTTGACACAGGTGTTTGATCCACAAAATGCCTGAGATGGATCATGGTGGATGATGAAAGGAACCTGCCAATTCATTGCTTCTACAATGCAATCCATGAGTGGCATAGGGCAACAAAACAGTGGCCTAGTGTATTGTCAGTTGTCACCTTTCCCTCTTGTTCAACCTGTGTCTGGCTTGCAGGAAGCAATGAAACCAGATTATCTGCCTGAAACATGTTAGACTCCACCACATTGAAGCACTCCCAGTTCTTTCACTTATAACACCTGCAAGCATCGGGGCAGCTATAGGTTGCTACAGACATGCTTGTGGTTCCTTTTCTTCATGACCAGCAGGCAGGAGACATAAAGGGAAATATAACATTGTGGAAGATGTCCAGCAACTAGTGAACGTAAGATAGTAACATTTAGTATATAAGCTGTAAACAAACTATATGGTGCTGCAAGACTCAGCTTTATCCTGTGTCAGCCAGCATAACTGGCCAGTGCTTAAAGACACAAGGAACACAACAGCCTTCATATAGGTGTAGGTAAGATATACAGATGTCATTGAAAAGTGACACTTCACTCCCACATCTATGTGCATGATGGCAGAAACTAGGTTTGTTCCCACAGTTTTACTATTATGCTACAGACACACACATGCTTGCAAGATAGCTAAAGCCTGACATGGTACACACTGCCTCACAACTGAACAGCCATGCAGTACCCAACAATACACAGTAGTGCCATGACAGCTAAAAGCAACAGACATAACAATGACACAGTGCCCAAAAGTAGCTCATGTGGCATGTCCTGGTATCTCTCAGAGAATATAGTCTTTATTAGGAACATGGTACTGAATGACAGAAAAAAAGTTAAAATGACACCTGAAGAAACAGTATCGGTTGCCTTTTGGACATCTATTTCTTACTGTTGGAGATCTTCAGTGTGGCAGTACTGTAGGTCCAAAAAATGCAGAGCCAGCAAAACAGTGACAGAAATTTTATAAGAAATAAAAATCACAGCATATTGTAATTACAACAAACCGGTTTCGGCTGGCATAGCACAGCCTTCCTCAGTGTACAAAAAGTAGATTCAGAAAACAATAGCTGAATATATAAGGATAGCAACAATCCCATTGGTTAATCTTCACAAGTGTTCATTGAGTCCTGGTGGGAACAATGCACCTAATTTAATTATCCATTTCCTTTCTTTTGCATTGAGAATAGAGTGCCACTGGGATTTGTTGGCCCTATTGCCAAAAATCATATCAATAATAATGAAATTGAATTTACTGGTTGGGTGCACCATGGTATGTTTGTACAAGGCATTATATAACTTTTTTTGTTTGATATTGCTTTGATGTTCAGAAATTCTAATTCTGAGGGGTCGGGATGTTTGTCCAACATAAAAAGCACCGCAACTGCATGAAGCTAAATAAATTATCCAATCGCTGGAGCAGTTGGAAAAAAATTTTAGATCAAAAACCATAGAACAGTTACGTGTAGAAAATTGTTTGGACTTTTGTACGTATTTGCAATTGTTGCAATGTCCACAAGGAACACAACCCTGTAAGGGCTCCCCTGTCAATGTTGTTTGTATCAATTCAGATGATAAGTTGTCTTTGTGTTTGTAATGATTAAAGAAGGCATTTAAATTCTTCCCTTTTCTGTAAGAAAAGAGACAACTTTCTGGAATGATGGTATTTAACTCCATATCACATTGTAAAATGTTCCAATGTCGCCTTACGCTATGAATAAGACGATTTGAGTTCCGTGCAAATGTAGTGGTAAATCTGATAGGTTGACCAGTAGAATTGGCACGTGTCTTATATGTTAACAGATCACTTCTATCCAAAGCGCCGACCTGGCTGCTGGCCATAGCAATATTACCACTTGTGTACCCACGTGATCTAAATCTATTGGTAATATCTGCTTTATGTTTCAGGTAGGTGTTGTCCTCAGAACAGATGCGTTTCGCACGTATGAATTGTGACTTAGGTATATTACGTGCGATGTGGGGTGGGTGATAACTCGAAGCATGTAAGATAGTATTATATTCTGGAAACTTCCTGTGTATCTCAGTGGATAGTGTATGATCAGGTGTCCTCTGTATAAGGACGTCCAGAAATGTGATGGTTTCTTTATCATAGTTAATAGTGAAATGCAAACCCCATTCATTATTGTTGAGATATGTCACAAAGTCTAATAGTGAGCCTTCATCCCCTCTCCACACCAACCACACATCATCAAGATACCTTCTCCATATATCAATCCCTTCCAGAAATATGTTCCTCTTATCATCATAAATTAGATGTTTCTCAACAAATGCCATGAAGAGATCAGCATATATGGGGGCAAAAGATGCCCCCATCGCTGTCCCTTTAGTTTGCCAAAAGCATTGTTCTTTATAATAAAAGACATTGCTGGTAAGGACATAACGTGCTAAATCCACCAAAAATGTATTGAAGTCAGAACCGTATAAGTTTGAGACTTCTAGCCAATAAGCCAAGGCAAGCAGCCCATCCTTATGTGAAATATTGGTATACAAGGCACTTACGTCTAGGGAACATAGAAACCAATCTGGATCAAGTTGTGTGTTAGAAATGATCTGCAAAAAGTTTGTTGTATCTTGTAGCCGTGATCTGATGTTGGTGAGCAAAGGCTTTAAATATTTAGTCAAGAATAAGGAGAGGGGTTCCGTAATGTAGCCCTTACCCGATACTATAGGTCTGCCAGGTGGATGTAAAAGATCCTTATGAACTTTGGGCAGAAAATATATGTATTGGTTAATGGGATCATGAACCAAAAGTTGATTCATGATATCGTCAGAAATAATGGCCTCATCCTTAGCCTTCCTAAGAAATGTCTCAATTTGTTTCTTAAACATCTGAGTGGGATCAATCACCATATGTGAATAATATCTAACATCATTGAGTTGTCGTAATGCTTCCCTATCATAGTCAAACCAATTTAGTACCACCACCGCCCCACCTTTATCAGCTGAAATTATCACAATTTCTCTGTTATTTTGAAGTTCAAAAATGGCTTGTCTTTCTTCCAAAGAAAGATTATTATGTTGTAATGAAATGTCTGAACTCAAAAAATGCAAATCCTTAAGCACACTGTTCTGAAATTGTAGCACCATCGGATGCATAGGTGGACAGAAATTCGATCTATGGTATATAAACCTATCATGATCATAATCCACATTACTGTCACCAAAGAATAACTTCAAATTTAACAAACGACAAAAATTCACTACATCCAATGCAAAAGATTCCTCTGACACAGTAAAACCTGGGATAAAGGAAAGACCTTTATTGAGTATTCTTAGTTGCGTAGCAGATAGTTCAAAGCATGATAAATTAAGAACATTGTCACATGGATTAGTTATTTCGCCAGTGCAAAGTTCAGAAGACCCTGAATGTTCTCTATTTCTACGGTGTTTCCGTCCTCCCCGCCTAGTTTTGGGCCTAAAGGGGCAGACCTAAGTATCCTTTTTGGGGTCGGTGACTCTGAGACTGATGTAGCTTCATTTTCTGTGCCAGATGAAGTATCCTCACAGGAGGATATTGTCTCACTCTCATGCCTTTTTAATATAGATTTTGGTCGTTTCCTTTTATTACTAGCTTTAAAAGGAATAGGTGAAAACCTGACATGTTTGGTATTGGAAATAAAGGGATTCCCCCTCCTATAATCTTCTTGGTCCCTAGAAAATTTCTTAGTCTTTCTGTAGGTCATCATATTGGTAACTTTATTGCTTACTTTCCCTTAGGATGGCAATGGTCTCACTAAGCAGCTCAGTAAGGTCATGCCATGTACCCACAACTGACTGATACTAGCAGAAATTACTATATTACAGGTAGAACATAATCTTGCTGTCCTTGGCACACAAACCAGACACTCTCTAAGGGGCATTAGTGTTGGCAGTCATCACCACAAAAGTCCTGTAAAACAGAATTTCAGTCTGTGATTTGTGCTAGAAACATGAATTCTGAATCACATTCAACATAGCCTAGTACAGCCATAAAGTGCAAAGTGGATATCAGTACAGGCAACATGCACAAGCCTTTGTTCAGAGTTTATGAGTGGAATTCTGTGGACCTATATCTGTTGTGTCACCTATGTTCTTCACTAAAGTATAATGATTCATATAAAAATATCTGGAATATAAACCAAAAATAAAATATCACTGCCAGAGATTCACCCTCTTCATGTCAATCCAAAAGTACCAATGTGAAAAATCCAACGAATGCAGCAACAGAGCACAGAGCAAAATAAAAGCTTTAATATAAAAAAATAAAAAATAAAAACACAATACAAATCAGTAAGTGCTTTCACATGAATCCACCATGCTTCCTCAGGCTGTTATATAACACAATACAAATCAGTAGGTGCTTTCACATGGATTCACCATGCTTCCTCAGACTGGCATGGTGGATCCATGTGAAAGTGCTTACTGATTTGTATTGTGTTTTTATTTTTTATCTTTTATATTAAAGTTTTTATTTTGCTTTGTGCTGTGTTGCTGCATTCGTTGGATTTTTCACTTTGGTATATCTGGAATACAGCCTTGTTGAAAACATTTCATACAGTTGTAGTGTCAGTGGCTCAACAAGTAGCATACTTGCCTTTGATTCCAAAAGAGCAGAAGATTATGGGTTCTATTTCCATACCAGGTTCTTGAATTTAATTTCCAGTACTGACACTGTAGTGCACCATAAGTAGGGTGCTGACCTCCTGAGTGTGCTACCCTTCAGATGAGACATTAAACCACAATCCTATCTGCTTGATTTGCTAGTAGCTCAGGTGAACATGAAAGCTCCCAAATAACTTATCAAAAAGAAGATGGCTACTTCATTTACATACACACATATGTTCAACTTATTTATATAGTTACATCACATCACTCACTACATTTTCATTATATTAATAGTTTGCTTATTTCTTAAACCATTCATTCTTTTTGATACAATTATCATTTCATTTTATTCAGCATCTCAATTATTTGCCATTTTTATTAAACATCAATTCCCATATCTACCTCTCTAAATAAACCATAATGTGTTAAATATCACACTGCCTACATTATTACATAGAGCTCTGTCTAGTTTTCATATTTCAAATATAGCAACCCATTTGTATCTATCATATCATGTTCATCAAAGGTTTATTCTTCACAATAGGCCATCATTGTTTTGTTCTTGAGAATTTCAGAATACTTGCTTATTTGTTTTTATCTCGTGAAATAAATTAGACATCATTTGTTTTATACAACATAGAACATTTTGCTGCCAATTAGTTCAATGGCACTGTCCATAAGATTGGATGCTGTTCTTCAACTAATTGAAACATCTTCCTTCTTTGAGCAACAGATGCCTTCAAATCTTCATACAATCTTTGCCATTGATCGGTGACATAGAAGAATTGCATCACACTTCCATTCCATTTTTTTCTGTTATCCAGCACATCAAACATTACATTTTCAAAATATCAATGTTTTAATACTCTACAAGTTTTTACTACATATTTTCCATCCATTTTCACTTTAATTGTTGAAAAAATCCTCATATGTTAACATCAATTTACTCAATAAATTCTCTTCAAAATGTTTAATTTATTACCCAATATAAATGCAATGATGGCAAATATACCTTTGGAGTCATTCACTCAAGACATCCCTTATACACTTTATTATGCACTACTCTAGTTTCAGTAGGATTTAGTCTTCGGCCCCATATAGAACTGAAGAATGCTGCCATCAAGTATTTTCTCTTTAATTGTTGAGAACATGTATAATTTCCAAAGAAAACCAAACTAATAAGGTATACAATTTAACTAAAAGACTAAACATTTCGACAACCTGCTTATAATACTTAACTATTTTACAATATCCTTCCACTTTTCATTTATCATAATTCATAGACTTTAACTTAAATTCATGAACATCCCTGTCTTCCTCTACTTATCCCACTTTTTACCATACATATTACCTGTGTACTCAGCTGTTAACATCACCATCTCATTTATATTCTTACCTCATTCCCATTTTTATGTAACAATACTTCTGTCTTTCATACTCCTCTTTTAATAGATCTCATCAAGTATCTTTGTCTCCATAAAATGCCCCTCATCCTATTTTTATATTTTTCATATAATCATCTTTCTTTCCTTAAAAAAATATATATATGCTGTTCTTTTCTGATGCTTTCTCCTAATCATTAATTATTTGTATATATTCTGCTTTCTTATAAGATGCCATGGTGCAGTCATGTGGATTTTCCCTGGGTACTCTGGTTTCCTCCCATGTTACAAAGACATGAGTCTGGAGCATTTCTCCCCGGGTCTCTGCTGAAAATTGTCTTTGATCTAAGTCAGATTTTCCCAGTAAACAAATGTTAAATAAATTATATTTTATCCACTTTGATTCCATCACTTCTGAATGCAACTTCTTGCAATTCCACTTATATGCTATATTCATATCTGTTTTCATAACACTTTTCATACTTATATGATCTTTCCATGCTTATGTTTATAATCAGCTAACCTACTTTCTTTACAAACACATGCCAAATACGTAATCCCTTTACCTTTCTTAAGTACCTATTTATTATCACTGAATACTCAGCAAACTGCTAAATGGTCTAAAAATCCCATTATATGAGTTTACCCTTCTACTTTTTTCATTGAGTCTGAAAACAAATATAAGTCTACTTCAGTTTTTAAACCTTTGCTTACATATCATCTCTTACCAAGAGCTTTATTTTCCATTCTCAATAATCTCTTTTACTTATTAACATATTAAAGTAACTTTCTACTGTTGTACTGTTCTTTTTTATATTACAATTAAAATCTCCTTCCAGTATTACATCAGCTTTAATTATAATGTATTTCCCAGCTCTTCAGGTAATTCAGCTCTTTTCTTTTTTTTTACTCAAGTAATTTTTATTTTCAAGCAAATAAAAATATTGCAGATACAACATACTGTAAATTCTAATACATAAATAACTAGATACACTATTTACATTTGGCCTGCAGGAAAAATCAATACATAAAACCAGTTTGATTCAAAATACATACATTGACATACAATTAAGTAAAGTATTTACAGTAATCAGAGAGAGGCACAGTTCAACTGTAGATTTTCAATAAGATTTAGTACCTTTCTTCAAGGATTATTTGTTCACATGTTAGGATCGATTCTCAGTTCTTTAATCTTGATCTCTTTCTGTATTGTGTCTTTCATTAAATATATAAGTTTTTCCATGGACAGTGGTGAAGTGGAATTCCATTTCCTCATTATACACTTGCTAGCACCTGCTAGAATGGTCTACAATAAATAAAGATTGTCCCTCTACAAATGAGGACCTTCATTTATATTCAATAGCACAAAAGTTTTAGACAAAAAAATATGTGAATAGAGCTTGTAAAAAATTAATATCATTCCAGAATTGTTTTATACTAGTGCACCCATAAAAATATGTATCCAGTCTGCCCTGCATGCTTGAGAACATCTCCAACATAAAACATTACTAAAAGTATTAAACTTGGCTATTTTATCTGGTGTTAGGAATGTTCTGTGGAGAAATTTACAGGTATAAATTATCCAATGTTGTAACCAAGAGGTTAATTTAACAGAAGCAAGATATTATTTTTAATTTCTATAGATAAAGATGAGGAATGCCTGTTATGTAATGTAATTCCAATATTTTTCTTGAGGTTTGGTTTTGTATGCTATTAATATTTTATACAGACTTCAGGTGACATTATTCAAGTTGAAATTGTTATAAACAATTTCATATAAATAGATGACAAATGTTGGTTTTCCTTTAAAAGAACTATTAATTATTCTGCATAAATCATGGGAATAAGACAGGACACTTTGTAGAAGTAGCCAATCTTGAGATGATAGATTAAATTGTATTACAATGTCTTGTCTATCTAATACCTTATATTTTCATTCATACAATGTTGCCAACATGTGAAGTTTTTAGATTCCCAGATATTTAAAGTGATTTTTATGCAATTTATCAGTGAATTTTTTTGTAATACTAAAGGGAATCAATGTCTCAAACCAAAGCTTGATTTCTATATTCATGTTAATACATTTCCTGAATGTATTAAATATAAAATTAATGGAATTTAATTTAGTAGGTTTTGATATAGTATATTGTATATTAAAACATAGGGCATACCATAACTTATTAAACTTATTGCTTGTGGAAAGTTAACTGAAGTAAACATTTTATTCCACATTTCCATTTGGATTTCAATTATTTTTATAATGTTATTATAATTCATGTTTATTGTTTCTGCAATAGTGATGCATAAAATAATGACACAAAAAAAAAACAGATAAAAATGGCCAAAAGATCACCAAACTACTAAAACTGGAAAAGAAATTGACCGGACACATTGCAAATAAAACACAGTTTATTTAATAACATAAAACATCATAAATAAGTGCTTTCATCTCTCGTAGAGACTTCATCAGATAAAATATACTACAATTGACCATATTTTATATTAAATTGGTACAATTAATTAACCAATAATGGAATACTATTAATTAAGTTGTTGGATGTTTTTAAAGGTCCACAACACACAAGTTACAGCTCATTCCATACATTATTATAAAAAAAACAGTTTTCCAAAAACTCATTTATGTACAGTAAATAGGGGCATAAAAGCATACAGAATCATTTAAAAAAGTCATTTTAACAAGTCTGTTTTTTCACACAGTATAAGTTTGAGAGATACCTGATCATTTAACCCAGGAGATGTTGCATTTAATTGCAACTGCCAAATTAATTCTCTCTTTAATAAATGTCTTTGCCAATCACCTCCCCTTGGATGAACTTGAACCCTTTCCAGAATTCCAAAACTAACCTTGACAAAATTGGTACATATCCCTGAGTGTCTGTACAATACATTAACTTCTCTTTTCTTCCTAATCTCACAGAGATGCTCATAAATCCTTGATTTTAAAGCTCTTTTCATCTTCCCAATATAGTATCCTGAACGGCTTTCACATTTTGCTAAGTATACCAGTTTATTGGTACTACAATTACCTCTCACAAATGACACCTTGGTGTGCAAAACATTCTCCAAAATTATTGTTCATTCCTTAATAATATAACTACAATGTGCACAATTACCACAAGGTGTTGTACCATTACTAAGGGTTTTGTCCATTTTGTTACCATTTTCTAGAATTTGTTTAAAATTCCTACCGGTTTTGCAAACAAACAAGGGCTCAGGCCCTAACCAACTGGGAAACTTCACTGTTCACCTTGAAAATACTCCAATTCTTTTTTATAACATTCCTAATCTCCTGGGAATAAATATTGTGTTTCAATACCAGGGCTTTTTCAAATTTATTGCATAAAATAATGACTAAATAATCAAAATTAGGTACTTGCTTGCCAATAATGTCATTTTTGCCAGTTTGTATTTTTTCCTTTTTATTCAAAAACAAGAATTTGATTTTTGATTTTTGTTTATTAAAGTGTAAACCAGAGATTGAATGAAACTTTTTTATTAATGGATCTAACTCATTTATTGTTGTTTTAGAATTAAAGTGAGTAATGTCATCTGTGAATAACATTATCTTAGAGGTATAATGATTATATATTTCTACACCTTTTATGTTTGGATCATTCCTTAATTACATGACAAAAATGTCAATAGTTATCACAAAAAGAATTTGGGAGATGGGACAGCCTTGTTCAGTGCCCTTAGTTATCAGAATGGACTCTGAAGTCAATGGGCCTAATTCTATATAGGCTAGATTGTTTTTATATCTATGCCTTAAAAGTGAAATGAAGCAAGGAGGAAAATTAAATAAAGTTAATATTATAAATAAATAATTCCAATTTAATGAGTCAAACACTTTTTCTATATCTAAACCAATTATTAGAGCTTCTTGATGTTCTATAGTTAATATTTCAATGAGGGTTAGTATTCTTTTAATATTTTCTTATGTGTGTCTATTATTTATAAACCCCATTTGATCTTCATCTATTGTTTGTGATAGTGGAATTTTTATTCTATCAATTACTATGGACATAAATAGTTTATAATTGTTGTTTAACAGGGATATTGGTCTATAAGAGCTGTGATGCTTGAGATATTTATTTTCTTTAATAATTGGAGTAATTAAAGAATATTTCCAGGAAGGTGGTGTGATACCCTGTGTCTGTACTTCAGTTAGTGTTTTGTGAAAAAAGGAGGCAAATGAAAGGGGAAAAGCTTATACATTTCTATAATGATACAATACATTTCTGATGCTTTATTAGGCTTAGGTTCATAGGTTCATAGGTAGGTACTAGGCTATCTGCCCAAAGGCATTTATAAGCCTAGCCAGAATGTGTTAGCTTTTGCCCCCCCCTTAGATTAGTTCCCTGTGCCTCTGTCCAGCAGAGCCACTGAAGTGATCCCCATGGTAAACTTCTTGTTTCCCAACCACTCATCAAGGTTTCTCTTGAAGAGTATTATTGAGGAGGTCTGCCTAATGTAGATTGGAATCTTGTTCCAGAGCATGGGAAGTCTCTTGGACAGGAATCTATCCCTCCAGCACATCTTATTTATTATTGTGGTGAGGTTTAGATCACTAGAGCATGTGGCTCGAGGGGATATGGTTTTCTTTAGGTGGAGCATATCCATCAATTCTGGGTTGGTCATGACCTTGTATGTCTGAGTAGGCAGTATGCAACCAAGTACAGCTGGAGTTTCTTCAGTCGAGCTGCAGAGGGCATCTATTTGAGGCCAGTGATCCTCTTGGTGAGGTAATTCTGTGGTCTTTCCAGCTGTTGCAGATGTCTTGTAAGGTACATCCCAAATGGGACATTGTACTCTATGATGGGTCTAATGAGTGATGTGTAGAGGGGAACAATGACCTCTTTTGATCTGGATGCAAATCCTTTTGTAATTAGGTTGGCCACATAGATGGATTTTCTAACCATTTGGCAATGTGATTATCAAAGGAGAAATTACTGTCTACTTGGGTCCCCAGATCCCTTATTTTGTCTTCCGTATTTAGGCGGCTACCACCTATGTGGTAATTTGTGGGTACTTTGTTTTTTCCAAAGGTGATGACTATGCACTTTTTGGCATTTAGCTTGAGGCCATGGTTTTGACACCAGGTATCTGTCTCAGTGAGACCCTTTTGGAGGATGTCTGTGTCAGCTGGAGAGTCAATTATAGCCCCTAGTTTACAGTCGTCTGCGAAATTGGTCAGCCATAGTCTTCCTGTGCTTGCCTGTATCACTGAGAAGTACATGCCGAACAGGAGGGGTTCAAGGACTGAGCCATGGGGAACACAACTTGTAACCAGTTTAGAGTCAGACCTAGCTCTTGCAACTCTTACCATGTGGGTTCTGTCCATGAGCCAGTTGGCAACCCATCTCATGATGTAGGGGTTTATGTTCAGGCTGGTGAGCTTGTCTATAATATCAGAATGGGGAATGGTGATAAAGGCCTTTATGAGGTCTAGGTAGGCTGTGTGGACCACCTTTCCCTCGTCTATATCCTTGGTAACTGTCTCAAAGATGTCCACCAGGTTGAGGAGGCATGATCTGCCCTTAACACAGCAGAACTGGGTAGGGTCCAGTGTTTGGAGGTTCCCAGTGTCTCTGTTAATGAGATCCATGATTATGCTCTCCATATCCTTGCAGACCAGGCTAGCCAGGCTTATACAGTGATAGTTGCCGGGGTCTGTTGTGGCTCCACCTTTGTGGAGTGGAATAACCATTGCTGTGCACCACTCTATGGGCATGTAGCCTGTGGAGTGGCTGAGTTTGAACAGTGTGTTTAGGTGAGGGGTTAGTTCATCTTTGAGCTCATGTAGGACGCAGCCTGGGAGACCATCTGGTCCCATTGATGCTGTGTTTTTGGCTTTGGAGAGGGCTGTTTTAACCTGAGTGTCTGTGATTTCAGGGGCACTACATTCTTCTGGTATGGTTATGGGCCCTTTTGGGGGTGAGAGGGGGGGTGAAGTTTGCATGGAACCTTTCTGCCAGGATGTTGGTGATATCAGCCAGTTCAGTGTATTTTGTGCCATTCTGCACTAACTCTGAGCAGATCTGGGAATTGCCACTTAGATTCTTGACATAGCTAAAGGATGCCTTGTGGTTGTCTTTGGAGTCCTTGGCAATTTTTCTTTCCAAGCTAGCCTTGGATAATTTTATGAGGGATCATAGTTTCTTGCTAATACTGATCAGGGATGTCTTCCCCTCTTGGGATTTTACTCTTTTCTGTACTAGATTCCTCCTTCTATTGTATAGCTTGTTTATGGCGGGGGTCCACCAGACTGATTTCCTTTTCTTGGAGGAGTGAGTCTTGGTTTTGCTTGGGATAGCACAATCCATGCATTCTTGTAGGTGCTCGTAGAGTGCATTAGTAAAGGATTTTGCGGCTTGGGCAACATTATCCTTTAGCATGGGGGATTTGAAACTTTCCACCTCGGTCTTAAGTAATGTGAAGTTTGCTTTTGAAAAGTTTTTCACAGTGGTTTCTTTGACCGGGAGTGGGGGTGGAATGTGGATATCCAGAGTGATTAGTTTATGGTCAGATCTAATCAGCAAAGGGTTGACCTCCAGTGTTGAACATTGGTTGTCCATGTTGCTGATGACCAGGTCCAATATGTTGTCACCTCTGGTGGGGGTTTTGACCAGTTGATCCAGGGTGTTTGAGTTTATAAATTCTAGGAAATGTTGGGCAAGGGAGTTAGTACTTGAGTAGTTCTCCCAGTTAATGTATGGGTAATTGAAATCACCCAATATCAGGGTGTTTGGTAGGTCCTTTATGTTTCCCAGTGTTTCCAGAAATGTGGAATGGGGGTCCTGGAACATGGTGGGTGATCTGTAGCAAGCTACAATTTGAATTGCAGTTCACCCCATTGTTAGTTGCATGTGGATGATCTCTGAAGCATCGTGCTGTGCCACTAACCTGGAGGTGTGGGTATCCTTGATGAATATGGATACACCCCTGCCTTTTATATTTCAGTCCAGGTTTTGTGGCTGAAATGTATGATATGAGTTGTAACCTGGTAGTGCTTTCTTTAATATTATCTATGACTTCTTGATATGTTATTTTATTTTGAAGGGATGATTTTATTTTTTCTGGAATTTTCTTAATACTAGAAATAATTGAATCCAATTGAATCCAAATATGAGAAGCTATCCATTGGAATGTTTTATTTATAATGCTCAGAGAAATGATGTTTAAAGGCACCAATAATGTCTCCAATATCAGATACTATATTTTTTCTCCTTCATGTAGTATGTTTATCACACCTTTAGTCTTTGAATAGCATTTAGCCCTCATTGATAAGTTGCAAATTTTAAGGTGAAGTAACATAAGAGTTCATTTTTAGTTCTTCTAATACCAAGTTAGTTTTTATGTGTTAATATTTCAGTATATATTTTTTATTTAATTCTTTTTTCTTTTTATCAATAGACATGTTTGCTATACTGTTGTAGTTGATTAATAAAAGTTGAGATTGCATGTTTTTAGTTCTGATTCCTATTCTTTAAGCTTATTTTTGAAGTATGTTAAAGTTTTATTTCATATATATATATATATATATATATATGTATATGTATATATATATATATATATATATATATATATATATATATATATATATATATATATATATATATATATATATATATATATATATATATAAGACTTTAAGGAGTCCCAGATAATTCTGATATTAAACTCTTGTGCATAATTAGTTTGAAGAAAACAAATGGAGTTCAGAAGCTAACCAAGGTTTAAATTCTTTAAGTTGTGCGATGGACTGGGATTCTTGTGAAAATGCTTAATCTTTTATAGTCAGTTTGAAGCTTCAGGGAAAAAAGTGAATTAAAATCCAAAATGGGGCAAGGTAGCACAGAGAAGTATGAAATGTTTGTGTTTAAATCTTGTGAAACATATATTTTGTCTGTTCTAGTCTGACTATCAAATCTATAATCCTGATGAGAGAAACTTAATAAAAATGCTTTGTTTTATATTAAAGGTGTCAAATAAATTAAGTGACTCAGACCTCTTCTTGAAGTGCTTTGCAGTAGAGGTTAGACACAAAGGCCTTTTATTAGTGGTTTCTGAGCTGTCCAAAATGCAATTTAAATCCCCCAATATTGAATTTCCTTTACAAATTATTGATAATTGAATCCAAATGTGTTTTACCAGTTCCCACACCCATTCCTGAAAACCAATATAGATTTACTAAGGTCTAGATTCTATTATTCAGTGTTAATATAACAAAGGATACAAGGCCTTCTTTATCTTCATATTTATGAATGATTTGTGGTTAACAATATTTTTCCAAAGTATTATAACTCCTCTTGTTTTATATTTATAGGAGGAATGGGCTAAAATTAACTAATCATTCAGGTACCATATATTACTATATTTAGTGTTGAAATGTGTCTCTTGGAGAAAGACCACTTGAGCTTTATTCAATTTTAAATATCTTATTAAGTTTGATCACTTTCTTGGGTTGTTCAATCCATTAATGTTTAAAGATAAAAGTAATAAATCCATGCAATACTTTGGATGAAGTTATAGATTGAATTTAAGTATCTTTTCCTCATCATCCACTATCTCTCTCAAATCATATGCTTGGCAGATATTAATATAAGCAGATGTGATTTTCAAACCAGTTTCATTTACTTTCAAATGCTTAATGAGTGCTAAAACATGGCCAGAAAAATACATTTTGAAAAATGTAGTATAAAGCATATTAAATCTAATAATAATATATTTCCATTTCAACCATGGAATGAATAACATTCCTAATCCAATAGATAAGCATTGATCCACTGGACTAACTTTCTTTCCTCAAAGAAAATAAACACACTCCCTATTGAGCTCTAAATAAGAATTAACAGAGACTTTTTAATACATTTTCTATAAGATGAAATAGCACAGATATAATTTCAACAGTCAATTCTTAAATATACTAAAGTTACAAAGTTCACTACTCTAAACATGAAATTATTAAAACAAACTGAATGTCATTAGCAATCTTTATGTATACTTTATAAGGAATTGATATTTTATTAGTCAGATATTTTTTCCAATCAAATATATATTTAAAGTGAGCCATCTCATAACTTATGATTGGAATATGTCACTATTTCCATCTTATGACTAGTATTTTGACAAATTATAACTTGTATTTACAGATCATTATTACAGAAAGATCCAAGTATTTCCCTTCTTATGTATTACACTAGAAGATACAGATGTATAGCTAACTTACAGACCTATTGTTTTGATTACGGTATTTAACAGTGAATGAGAACACACAAATAAAAATAAAAATAATAATGATAAACATTGTTGGTTATAAAAATATGTTATCTTAAAACAACTTGGGTTTAATATTTCCTGACATCAGTACAACAGAATTAATAATTCCAATAAACTCAGCATTTCAGTATTAGCAAACTTATATTAACCATTTGTGAATATTAGTTAACAGTATTGACAGTTATTATTTTTAAATGAAACCTAGACATTGGCCATTTCATAAGTACATGTTTCTAAATATCAGAACTTTCCTGATCCTTCTTATTCAGTAAGTAGTTCTAGTTAGTTTTCCTAAATACATAAAGCCTATATTTCCAAAGGACGGTATCACTATATTGCCAATAGCTTACTGCCCAATCAGTTTCTGTTGTCAGTTTTATTTAAATTTATTATTAACAATTGGAAATAATTAGGTATTCATTTTATCGCAAGTCAAAGCAAACAATACAATATTATACTGCAATTTAGTTTTGTTGCATATATCCATGTGAAGCATCCATGATGAACAAGACAAATTAGAAGTTCAGTAAGTAGGTATAGGATGAACCTATCTTTTATAATAATGCCATGAAGTATAGGGCAACTGTCCTGCATAAACTCGAAGGAGAAAGGTAGTAACTGAGGTTAATTGCATTATATGTTACTATTATCTCATGTTATGACTAAATGATTTCTATATATTATTCAAAGAATGCATAAAATAAATATTTATTCCCTTAAAGAAATCCATTAAGTTATCAACAGACAGATTTACCCAGCTATCCTGTTAGTTATGATCATACACACTTAAAACAACAAAATAAACAAGAAGCAACCACTAATCTTCCTTACTGTGAACAATTGCTAATAAGTCACTTAACAAAATGTTCAAGAATAGATAATTTGAGCAAAAAAATGTAATATATATATATATATATATATATATATATATATATATATATATATATATATATATATATATATATATGTGTGTGTGTATTCCATTGCTTATATTAACTTGATGTAGACTATGGCATGACTTACTGCAAAAAAAAAAAAATCCAAAAACAGTTCCTAAAAATAAATTTAGAACAAGATGCAACCATTTGGAAACAGTCATTTTACAAGCTGTGACCTAAAAATACAATGTTTCCCTCTGTCTTTTGCATTAGATGTACTGAAATAGGGGTCAGACTGGCAGTTTAATATTCCAGTCTACTACTACAACTTAAAACTACATACTCTAGTTACTCCAAAACATTTTCTATGTTGTACATATTACTGTTCATTTTTAATTAAGTATAGGAATTTCTATGTGCATCGCTATAAACTATAATAGATAACATTCCACAATACAGTTATATAATTCAGTAAAATGCATAACTGAATCCATTAAATAAAAAAGTCATATTTTTAATGTACTGTTTCTTTAAATGTAGACAATCAAAGAGTAATAGCATAAAGCACTTACTTATATGCTGTGTTTCTTTGTTCATTTTAATTAAACATTGAGTTTCTGTTTCTTGTAGTGTATTAAATAAGTTTTCATTTACCCAGTCTAGCTATAAATGGTTTATAGTGATTAAATTTACTTTTATTAGTGTTTCCCATGCATCTAGATGCTATTTTTGGGTCTATATTATTCCAGCGAAAGTGCATATGTGCGACTACATAAAAGTCAACACATAATGCATGAAAGCTGGAAATAGCGAATGACCGCAAAATCAGATTTTTTCCTAAGGAAAAAAATTCACGTGGCCATTCGTGAAAAAAAAAACTAAATTAAAAGCATAAATATGTGGGGGGTTTGCCCCCCCCACACCTTGTAACTAAATATACTAACTCCAAAACCACACTATAGCAACAGAAAGGGCAACTCCAGGTAGTTGGCCAACTACCTCCTTGCCCTATGACAAATACATCAAAATGCTCAAATGCATTTCGATGTATTTGTGTCACTCTATTCGCATTCACACAAAGCAATTTCCGCTGGAATAATATAGACCTGCTATTTTCTTCATAGGGGGACCAAAATATTCACTGTGTGCTTGGGAAGTACACCTGCTAAAAAATTCCCCTTACTTCCTTTCAAAACAGTGAAGGAGGCCTGAGCCTGAACTACTAAGCAATGAGCAAGAAAAGGAACTACACAGGAGCTCATGGGGCCTCATAGGGTATATAAAAGCTTCACCTCTTTGATAGAAATGGAATCTTTTGATTATGAGTGAAAAAGAAAGAATAAATGTTGAAAATGAAGTGTATGAAGCAAATGAAGCTTAAATAAAGTAAAAAAAAAACTTTATGTACAGTTATCAGTTCTTAAAGCATGAAAACATTATAATCATCACTTCTATTTTCTTGAGAAACATATTTTAAGCAGCAAAACAGTAAATCAATATTTAAATTGCAGGTTAGTAGTTTGATGTGTAAGAATATTTTCCTTTCCCCCTTTCCAGCATTCTGATTACACATAATAGATGGATTTCTATGGGTATGATAAACATATGCTAAATATTCGGCGATATTGTAGTTGAGGGCCTCACCAGTTCGATTCGCGCAGAAGTGGGCGTGTCGCAAATTGAGTGACAACCCGGTCTGCATATTTAATTTACTTGTGCATACATGAGATGAAAATATTAAATGTACACAAACGGACCATTTCTTCCCTGCCCCTCATAAAAAATATAATGTTAAGTTTCATTATTTAAGGCAGTTCAGAAACTAAATATTGGAAAACCGGCAACCATACTTTAGCCTTGCCACCTTTTTAGTTGCCCAGACTGGGACATTTTTGTGGTAAAATGAGAATTTGCAAGACAGACAGTATATCTATCCCATTTCTTTACCATTATTATTTTCTGAGCTGTAGTGCCCCCTTGAGCTTACATGCCGAATACCAGGTGAATATTCATGAAGTCAGTGTGAAGACATCACTATGAATATTCACTTATTATTCAAACAGTCATAAACAATAGCAGATGCCATTTGAATACAGTTTTTTTATGTTGGCAAAACAGTAAGTTAGGTTCTTTTCGGTGGTCGTGGGTATGGTTTGTCCTGCAAAATCTTGATTCCCATTTTGGAGATGGGAGGTTGAGAGGTACGATTCACTGTAGACCGACAGGTTTTTTCCTTGTGATATTGTAGTCGAGGGCCTCACCAATTCAGTGCACTTTTTCTTCGGTTGTACATTTGGAGGGAATGCATATTCATGAATGACATATCAGGGGGGTGGCTTTGGGGTGGGGCTTGCTACTGCGCATCTGGTGAGGCCCTCAACTACAATATTGCCAAATATTTTAACAGGGATCAAACAATAAACTGGATATTTCATAAAAGTGACATGCTAAAGGCAGTGAGAACAACATTACGTTAATCATTGTGATAGATGTTGTTTCTTATGACAGCACTTGGTGAAATATAAAGGAACCTTTACTAATATAAAAAATATATTCATTTTAAATTGTTTAAATAAAACTTTTGTTTGGTTATAAATCTTGCAGAGTTATTATTATTTATGTGAGAACGTGGATATAAAAATTATTGAGAATGTTTGTTTCAGTGTTTAGAGGTTGATACTAAATATAAACAAGTTATTTAGAAATTTTAAATGTTAAATACCATTTTACAGTAGTAATAGGATGAATACATATGTCCATCATTTTGCTAATAATAGGTTTTGATCTTGATATTTGTTAGTGATGATCAGATCAAGTAGAATTAAATGTAGTAAATTATGACATAATAATAGATAAATCATTTAGAAGTTGATGCTTTGAGAGAATTGATGTTATTAGCCAATGTGGAGACTGTCTTTTGTTTCTTCTTTTTAACATCCAACCAAATATTCTTTTCAGATGATCTTTTTCAGGAAGGAGAAGAGCAATCCATTTCCTACAGTATAGTTACATATTTTTTTGGATGAAAAGGGAAACTTCTTCTATGTTGTTAAAAGTTCTCACTTCATTAGCCAGAGTGATTTTAATTTTTGCTGGATAGGTTAGTTGTTTTTTGATGTTATTCTGCTTGAGTAGTTTTATAAGCGGCAAGCATTTCTTCCTGAAATCAAGCATTCTGGTGGAATAGTCACTGTCAAATCTCATCTGGCTCTACTTGTACTTTAAGGGACTTTTTTTCTCCAGGCAGTTCTGAGCACTAGTTATTTGTCTACATAAATCATGAATTTTATTACAATTGATGTTGGCATCGGCTTCCCTATTGCTCTATGTGCTCTTTCAATTCCATATGAGAAGCCTTCCTGTAAGTTTAAAATTTCTGGTATCTAAGTATTTAAAAAAGAGATAATGTCCTCACTTTCACTTTTTTCAAGTAATCCAAAAATTCTAATATTTGTCCTTCTTTCCCTGTTTTCTAAATCATCTATTTTATTGAATAGCCAGGTATTTTGCTTAAGAAGGAATTCAGTTTGGCTTTCATCTTCTGTTAATCTCCCATCTATATTAGTTAAGGATATCTCTATGTCAGTTATTTTAACTGATGTTGTTGGACCATTTCTTTAAGGGCGTCTGTTTGCCTCTGGCAGCTTTCTTTGAGTTTTTTTTAATGTTTTCTTTGAAATTATCCATTTTTAGATAGTTTCTGTAAATTGGTAGACTCCAGCTGTGGTTCCTTCTTCAGAGAAGTTTCAGAGTGTGAGTACTTAGTGCTACTCATTTTCTCAAGGTATAAAATTATCCAGTATAATTTGACAGGAAAATATCTATAAAAATTCACAAAAGTTGAAGGTTTTGAGTATCAGATTATTATTGGTGAAATTTGATAAGTTTTGTTAAGAAAGAATAATTATTTTTCTGTATTTTGTAATAGTTGGAGAGCTCTGAAAACATGCTGCTTTCAGTAGAGCATCTTGGCTCCGCCCCTTCAGCTGGTTTCTTCACATTTGTAAAAGTATAAAGTATTGGGATTCTATGTACTCCATCCTAACATCTATAGCTGTCAAATGTCCTAACTTCCCTTTAGAAACATCTAGAATTTGTACTTCTGAATTACCACACAAAATAGTTATTCTTCAGTAGAATTAAAACCAAATGTTCAAATGATCTTATGTCACCAATTTGAGTTCTTTTTTTTTTAAATATCTTATGTACAATATATTAGCTTTAACCTGCTTGCAATAATTCGATATCAGTAAAATTCTTATATAATTGTTAATAGTATAAACATGGCAATATTATCGCTTTCTTTTGTTTGTGTCAGTTTCACATGCATCTGTGAAATTTCTTCTTTTTCATTCTTCCAGTCATTCTCCTGTAGTAGCTTCTTCATTAGCCTTTCTACTTTCTATAAAATTTTCTCATCTACAGCTTTGTAAATGTGGTGAATTTACTTGTAACTAAAATATCAATAAATTGCTCTGCTCACTCCTCTTCCTCCTCAGATGGAATATATTTTCTCTAGTTGATTTTCCAAAATAGCTTCATTTACATTTTCATCCATATGTTCTACCTCACCCAAAGTTACTTCACATCTGTCATTTGGATTTGTTAAACTACTTTCATCCCTCAGTTCGCAGTCACAGCACATATGGACTGCATTATTATATTTTCTATAACTTGCAATTATTACATGAATGCCCCATTTCACCAAATTGAGTCCACCATTTTTGTATCAGATTTCTACCAAACGATTCTTTGATTCATCCAAACAGTATTTTTTTTTGGCCAGAATATCTTACTGTTAATCTAATTCAGTTTTAATTTATTACATGAGAAATGTGATAACATTTTTGGGGGGTCCTGTTTTTGTTATTGTACCAGACTAACACCTCAGTACTCTATGTCCATGCCAGGTCTACCAGCCAATCAACTTTCTGGACCTACTCCTATGTGTGTTGGGGCTGGTCATGGATCTTAATGGCATCTCAGGGTCTCAGGTATCTCTACATCCATCTAGAGGTTTTTTTGTATGGCCTACCTACTCCTCTCTCCCTCGTGGCAATGTAGTTGCATCAGAAGGCATGCAGGTAACGGGGACAATGTGGAGTATCACCCCACCTCCACAGGAGACCACCCATATCAACCCCTGCCTCCTCTTGAGACCATGGCTCCACCCAACAATGTCCTCACCTTCTACCAGGATTCATCTCAGGAGACACCCATGTCTCTGCCCTCCCCCATGATATCCTTCTTTGCTGCTCTGTCGGCCACCCAAGATGCTAATCAAACCTGGGCTGCCTGGGTCATAGGAAGGGCTGTATTCCACTACTCCACTGAAGTAGCTAGATATGTCACAAATCTCAATAACAGTAACTTTTAAAGAAACCCAACTTTACAATATCCCAGCCCATAAATTATGATTATCTTTCACCTGCTTAATAGAGTGTAGAGCTTTGCATTCTGTTAAAAAATAATCAAGTCTTCTACTTCTTCAGCAATAACAATTCTAAATTGAAATGAGAATTTATAACATTTGAATTCAATGGCATAAATATACAGTCCAGCCAAAGTGTAATGTCTTTCATATTTACTAAGTTCATACATTTGTCCAATAATGCAAATTATTAACATGTAATTTCACAAAATTACTCCTTGTCAAATGTACAAATGAATGAATACATTGTGATTTAAATCCCAAAGGCACCACGGGCACATCCCAATCAAGATATCACTGCTGGTGGATATAGTAACTCATCTGGTAGTGCATCACTGCAGTGTAAATAAATAAATGAATGAATAAATCAATAAATAAGCAATCTGGTAGTCTGGCAGTCGGTGCAGAAAATTAAGGCTGTGAGCTGTAGTTCATGTTGTACAGGGTTAAATACCTTCAGCCCTACTGCGTAGCCTTGAGCAACTCACAAAAACAGACAATGCTTTGGGGTAACTCGCAATTTGGACTAGGCTCCTCAATGATCCACTGGAACTCAAGCTTAGTAGTTACCTATGAACCTATTTGTTTGCCCGTTTACTTGTGGCTTACATGGAAATTCCACCATTTTAAATTCCAAACAGTTCACTGGAAAAGAAGGAACTGCAACAACAGCAGCAGCAGCAGCACTTTTACAGGATTTTGAAGCAAGTTTCTGGCAGCAGAGAAGCAGTTAATTTACAGGTAATAATGCAGCCACATTAGAGGGCATCCTTAGTTGGATATCCACCACCCATCCCCATGAAACGATTATCCTTGGTGACATGAATATCGACTGGTATGCATGTTCCTCAGAATCACCCTCAAATCATGTGAACTTACACGGGTTCACATAGATCATACCCTTCCCTACCAGAATAACTAATGCTAACAATAAAGAGCATCATCGACTGGCTCCTCGTCAATAACCACCCCCAAATTTATAAAGTGGGGATTTTTCCAGATAGCCCAAGTGATCACTTTATAACCTACATGATCAAGCATAAGTCTGACATTCCCCAGCAATCAAACCTTAAAACTATCAGGAAAAAAAACTACTTCAACCTTCAAAACTTCCTTACTGACCTTGAAGCATGCAACTGGTCTACCCTAAAACACCTCCCATTTGACAATGCAGTTCACTACTTTAATACTAAATTCCTTACAATACTTGAATCTCACGTTCCTACCCGGTCCATCAGAGTTAGAAATAAAAAGGCCCCTTGGCTCTCTAAAGACACCAAAGCAAAAATTCTAATCAAAAATAAAGCTTGGGACACCTGGCACTCAACTAGGGACCCAGTAGACCACCTACAATGCAAACAGCTCAGGAACTATTCAAAAAAAATCAATCTTACTAGATAAAAAGAACTACTACTACTGCCACCTTCAACAAACACACCACAACAATCCCCAAAAGTTCTGGGCAGGAATCAACAGACTCCTCCGCCCAAGTCAAACTACCACCCCAAGCCTCTGTACCCACAGCCAAAACTACCCTGAGGAGACAGCTAATGCCTTCAACAGTTTTTTCACCGAAACAGTTCAGTCACTCGCTAACCAACTAACCTCTAACCACTCCTTCCCATAGCTACCGAAGCCCACAACCCAACCAATATTTAGCCTCCAACCAGTATCTACAACTCTTATCTGAGTCCCCCTAAAGAAATTAAAACCTACCACTCTAGCTGCAGATCTTCTACCAGCTGAATATTTGAAAAAATCAGCTGATGTCATTGACTGCCCTATATCATTACTTATCAACAGAACTATCACCAAAGCTACCATCCCCTCCCTATGGAAAATATCACGTATCATTCCTATCCATAAAGGGGGCAGCTCCACTAAGCTTTCTAACTGCAGACCCATAGCTATTTTGTCTCCATTAGCCAAAATTATGGAGAAATTTGTCCACAGACAACTCACAGCCCACCTTATGCAAAACAAGCTGTTGACCGACCCTCAGCATGGCTTTAGACCTAATCATAGTACCACCACAGCCCTCCTATCTTTTACTAATACTATAAACCTTAACAGAAACAGCAATAAACTGTCTTCATCCCTCTTCCTAGATCTCTTGAAAGCCTTTAATATGGTTAATCACCAGCTCCTCATCAATACTCTGAAAGCACTACTTTTAAAAAACCATACCATCCAATGGTTCCAATCTTACCTGCAGGGTAGAGAACAGGCCATCCTTTGGCAGGACAAACTGTCAACCCACCTTCCCATTTCCCTTGGGGCTCCCCAAGGAGCCATACTTGGTCCCCTTCTCTTTTCCATCTTCATAAATGACCTTCACACAGTCATTCCAAATGCTACTTGCATTCAATATGCAGATGACTCGACCTTAATCTGCTCTGCCTCCACAGAAGTTAAACTTAAGTCATTAACTCAGAATACCTTCAACTCAGTTGAAAACTAGTTGGCTAATCGCCGGCTGCTACTCAATCCTAAAAAAACAAAATTACTTCTTTTCACTCCCTCCTGTAAGTCCACATCTCCATCTTTCAATATTACATCTAACAATGGGACCTTGATTTCCCCAGATACCCACACCAAACTCTTAGGTGTCGTTATAGATAACAACCTCAAATATGACCTGCATGTTAACCACACTATCAAAACCATTAATAAGAAACTCGGCTCCCTTTACAAGATTAATCCCTTTCTCACTCCACTTGCCAGGGCAACCACAGCTCGATACCATCTTCTGTCTACCCTGCTATATGCCTCTCCACTACTCACCAACCTAAACAAATCCTCTCTTAATAAACTCTCAAGTTGCTACAACCACATAGCTCAATTTGCTACAGGCTTGGCATATAGGAATCACCATTGCACTAATCTTAAACTCCTAGACTGGCTGGAATTTCCTAGCCTTCTAAAATATAACCAGCTAATTGTAGCCCATAAAGTATTCAACCACCCTGATAATACTCCACCATTAAACAGCATTATCTTCCCCCATAGTAACTCTAGATCTCTACACTCATCCGCCAGGCTTATGGCTCAAACTCTTAGAGCCAATAACAGTGCTGGAGACTCCCTGTTTGCCAACTCTGTCGGCAAAACATGGAACTCTCTACCAGCAGCTCTTAATCTTGAACTCTCTCTAACACTTTTCAAAACAAATCTTAGGACATATTTTAAAACACACTGGCTATGCCCCTGTACTAACCCTGATTAAATACTCTCCTAACTCTCATAATGTCTCTGTACTAAACTCTTGTGCTCTCCAGGGTTTACATGTAGTGACCAAATTTGCTCTGTTTTCAGATAGACCATAATGTCTGTGTAATTTATTATTCAAACATATGATTGACTAATGTCTGTATCAATATATGTTTGCTCCAATGTAACTAGATGACCGACTAGTATGTTTTGCCCATTGCAAGTCTTTCAATGTATCTCATGTTTTGCCCTTTGAGAAGCAAAAATAAAAAGTTAATTTCTGTCTCAAAAGAAAACAAGCATACTTCTGATTAATGTGCCTCTGGTTTCTTACAATTCAGCTTGATGTTTGTTATTCCACTTTAAAGTCTCAGTGAAATTTACAGGCTTGGTATTTCATCCTTGGTCAAGCTACCTTGCAATCCACAAATGCATCCACAGTTCTACTCCAGGTACTCCTTTAATAAATTTGCAGTTAAGCTCCAGGTACTCCCTAAAGTTGCTCCACAGCTCTCCCAATGATTCTTCTGGTATTTTCAGGACTTCTTCCTCTTAGGTTTCATCAGGAGTGTTCACTCTTGGTCTTGGAATCTATGTCTGTGAGCGGCACATGTCTCTAACCTTATGGGCTTCTTGTTCTTCTTTTAACACTCTTTCACCACATAAAACACATCAAACTATTTGATTACATTTTTTTTGCTGTTATTGTAATATGTTGACCGCACAAACATTTTTTACTTTGAGTTATTTTTTTTTACTGTACCCTTTCCCTCTTCCTTGCTCAGAACATATTTGTCCATTATCATTCTCTGTTTCTTAGTTATACCTAAAAGATGTAATCTCAGATTGTCCAAACCTTCTTTGGATATACTCTCCAAACTATTTTTATATATGGGTGAGATGATTCTCCCATCTCAGTTATACACACTAGCTAGTGCATTCCTTTTGCCTATTACACTGTATCTGTACAATCATGATCTCCTGGGCTTGTGATCTAGGTAAATTTCAATTTTATACATTTGAAGCAATAAGTCAGGGTTTATTGGAACATAGGATCATCACATCCCTTGTCTTTACCTTCTATTTACTTGTAAAAATTGTAATTGTTTTATTTAGCACTTTTAAAAAAATACATGGGCTCAGTATTGTGCCCCCTCCTGTTTGGGATATACTTCTCAGATGTAAAGGAAAATATAGACGGCCTTTGGCTGACCAAGTTTGCTGATGACTGCAAGTCAGAGGCAACCACTAACTTCCCAAATGACATTGATGTCCTCCCAAAAGGTCTGATGCACACTAATGATTTATGTCAGAGCCAGGGTCTCAAACTAAATGCAAAAAATTGCATAATAACACTCTTTAGGAAATCAAATACCCTTACAAATTACAACATTGATAGCAGCCTGCTAAGAGTGGACCCAAGGGTAAGAGATCTGGGTACTTAGATAGTAATCTGAACTTTGACCACCATGTGTCATTGATGGTGAGGAAATCCTTCTATTAATCTTAGCTTATAAGTAAGGGCATGGCATTTAGATCTAACGATGCCATAGTACCACTGTACTAAGCCCTCATCAGACCAATAATCGAGTACAATGTACCCTTTGGCATGTACCTCACCAGGCACCTGCAACAGTTGGAGTGTCCTCAGAGGTTTCAAGCCAAAAAAATAGAGGGAATAGAGGGAATAACCAACATGTCATGTGTGGGTCAAATAAAAACCCTATCACTGTATTCAGTGTCCTGCTGATTACTGAGTGGTAATCTATGCCTGACCTACAAGACAGTCACTGACCAGTCCTGAGGGAAATGCTGCATATTTGCAAAACTAACTGCATGAGGGTTACCCAATCCAAAGATCTAAATCTGATCTCTGACATGAACAGATCATGCTGGAGAGACAGAGATCACCTTTCCCTTGGAATAGGCTTCCTATTCAGGTGAAGCAGCTCCCTTCCCTGATTATCATGGAGCGCAATCAGGACCAATGGATGGAACATTGTAAATTCTCTCCTGGGGTGGCACCTATGTCCTTTGTAGACAGAGGCAGTCTGTAAAAATTGTCAAAACCCTGCTTGTTGACCCTTGTTATCTTTCCCCTAGAAATAGAAAATTGAGTAAAATTTGGGTAAAACTGACTAGGCTTGTAGGGTCTTTTGAGCTATTATAGTCTAATAATCTCCTATGAACCTATGAACCAGTTTTATCTTCTGTTATCTCCTCTATTAAAATACCTACAGTTAAAAAATGATTGCAATGTTACTATTTCAAGCAGAATTCAGCTGTGTAGTATAGACATGGCTTGAAAAGTAAGATTCTATAGCTATTTTAAAAATGTAAAGCCAGATTTTTACAAAGACATGGTTGTGGCACTGATGTGATAAGACAAACTAAAATAAACTGAACCAGAATCTTCATCTAGTCATTCTCTAAGAACTTGATATGATTACTTTTCTGGAATAGGTTAATACGTTGTAACTCCAGAGGGACTATATGTAATGAATAGCCACTGGGAAGGTTCAGCTATTCTTTAGCTGGATGGTTACTTGTGGGATGTAAAGTGTGTGTTGAGGGGATGATACCAGCAGTGTTTCTTATTGCAGGTCCACATATTTGGGAGACTTGTATTACCATACAGGTAGCATTAATAAAAACAAAAGGTAGCATTATTCACACTGAGCATCTAGGCCAGACAGTGTTAATGTAAGGAAAATGCATGTTCAAAATGAAACAGTTACAGTGAGAGAAATATAGATGTAAGTAAGCCAAAGGTAAAGGTATCTTGATCTACATTACCAACAAACATACCTCCAGGTTGGTAAACAGGATTATACCATGGAGCTCATCCATGTGCAAGTCATCATACATAAGGTCTCTCACCATATCATGGCTAGCTATAGGTCACCATCTATGCCCAGAGTGTCTCATGACTCTTACCTAAACCTACTAGAAGCAAACACCATCCAACCAAAAATTCTATTCTAGGGTGACTTTAATTAATTACCCATCTACAAACTGGGAACCCTACACTGCCACAAACTCTGACACTATGTTTAATGGACTTTATTAATGCAAACACTCTGAAACAGATAGAACATGCACCAACAAGAGGATCAAACATACTGTATCTGCTACTCACCAAAATGGCAGAATGTTGCACCTCCCTCTTTGTCATGTCCTCACTGGTGAGGTCAGATTACAAAGCTGTCTCCTTTCAAGTAAAAATAAACTTGGGAAAAAAAAGATAAATCAGTAACAATTAGGAACTATTCTAAGGCAAACTGCATCCTATTAAGTGACAATTTGTCAAAATTTAAGGCTCCCCAACACCTTCACCACAGCTACCTAAGCAGAATTATTCACAGAACCCTTATACAAACGTATATGATTGCATAGAGGCTGCTATATTTAGCAAAAGTAAACCCAAAACAAACACTAGGAACAAACTCCACTGGTGGAATCCTCACCCAAAAAGGGTATATAATAATAGAAGAAACCTATGGCCAAAATCAAGAAGAGCAACTCCCTTAAAGACAAGTGCTCTGTTATACAATTAAGAAACAAAGAGGTCTAGTTAATTCCAATAAGGCCAACTGTGAGGTCAAGATAATTTTGCAGGCTAAGGACAATCACAAGGCCTTCTTCAGCTATGTCCAGAACCTTAAAGGTATCTCACAGCAGTGTGTGCACTGATGGTGAACGGTACCACCTTCACTGATCAGGGTGACATTGCAAATCTACTGGCTGATAAATTCAGCTCAAAATTGCACTCCCCACTACCACAAAGCTCCACCAGGTGAAATGCTTCCCAACATATTACTCCCAACTATTAACAGAGACCAGGTGCTAGCAGCACTCGCTAAAGCCTAGAACACCACCTCCAAGGGGTCCGACAATTTCCCCTGTTTGCCTCCTGAGCAGTCTAAAACATGACCTGTCAGGCACTCTTTAACTACAGCCTAGAAACAGACTACATTCCAAGTGAATAGAGGACCACAAGGGTGGATCATCAACTAAACCAGGGAGCTACAGACCCATCAGTTTAAGAAAGCCTAACATGCAAAGCCATGAAACAAATTATCATGGAAATGATAAACAAGATCATTGGCAATCATTCCAGTTTGGCTTTGTTAAGGGAAGGTCATGCCTACTTAACCTGGTAGACTTCTTTGAGACAGTCACCAAGGCAATGGCTGAAAGTAAAATAAAGCATACTGAGTATCTTGACCTAGCCAAGACATTCGATACAATACCCCACTCAGGCATTGTTGACAAGCTCACTGAGCTAGGCACAAATCCGTACATAACTTTCTGGATTACTGGGTGGCTCATAGACAAGATCCAAGAAGTTAGGATCATTGAGACCACCTCCACCAAGAAACTGGTCTCTAGCAGAGTACCCCAAAGCTCTGTGCTGGGCCTGCTCCTGTTTGGCATCTACTTGTCCAAAGTCAAGACTAAAGTTCAGGGCTTCTGGCTCACCAAGTATGCAAATGACTGTAGATTGGGAGTTATCATAGGGTCTCCCCAAGGCACCAACATGTTAAAGAGGTTTAACACAGACAAATGACTGGTGCCAAAGCCATGCCCTAAATCTCAGTGCCAAAAAATGCATTATAATGCCCTTTGGTAAACTGTCAACCCAAGTTAACTACTCTATTGATAAAACACCCCTAAGAGTCAACCCTGTAGTAAGGGATCTGTGAACATATGTATACAGCAATCTGGCTTTTGACCAACACATATTTAAGAAAATCATTCTATGTCACCAAATTTATAGGTAATTGTATGGCAGCCGGGTCCAAGGAAGTTATAGTACCACTCTACTCGGCCCTTATCAGACCTATCATTGAATATTATGCCCCCTTTGGCATGTATCTAACCTGACACTGGCAACAGTTGGAAGGTCCACAAAGGTTTCTCACCAGGAGAATTCAGGGCATGAATACCTTGTCCTACACTGACTGCATAAAGGCTCTGACTCTGTATTCAGTCTCCTAAAGGCTGCTGAGAGGGGATCTTTGCCTAGCGTACAGGGCTCCCCCAGACCCAGACCTGAGAGATCTGTTGTACATAGTCAAAACAAACAGCACCAAAAGCACTAGATCCAGGGAACTGAACTTCACTTATGACATAAACAGAACATGCTGGAGAAACAGATATGTATCCCAAAGGAACCCATACTATGGAACAGGCTACCCATGCATGTAAAACAGAGTTCATTTATGACATCATTCAAACAAAACTTTGACAACTGGATGAGCAATTGCAAGCTTATCCCTGGTCTGGCACCCATATCCTTCATAATCAGAGGCCATCGACAAGAAACGTATTAGCCTAACTAACACTCCCTGCAAATCCTTAACTACCTCCCTACTATCATGCCATGCCATGTAGATGCCCATGATACTCCAGACCCAAATGGTTTGGAGTGTGTAGATAGGATTGTAATGGCCTTAGTGGTTGCTATGGGTCCCTACTCTGGGCCAGCAATCAGGGAGACTCAGTCTTTACCAGTGACTCCAGTGAGGGTTGGTCACTAAGAGCAAAGATGGATTCACACAGTATTTTCAGATGTAGCTCCCTGCACTAAGCATAAATTCCCTTAATATCACGCAGGGAGCATGCCCAGACCTGGGGCTGGACTCTCCTTCTCTGTCCAGGCCCAGACAAAAGTCCACACTGAACACTTCAGAGCTCCATGTGCCTGTTCCCAGTAGCTGACACACACTTGAATATTTGAGTTTTACACACACACACACACACACACACACACACACACACACACACACACACACACACACACACACACACACACACACAAACACACACACACACACACACACACACACACACACACACACACACACACACACACACACACACACACACACACACACCCCTGAGAAAAGCTGGCACAGATTTCCTAGCTTTGCACCTTTCTGCCCAGAATCTCAGGTAATCATGCTGCCACCAGTCAACTACTCGTGGTGTTTCTGCTGCCTTCCAGTGAATGTTTTTGTTGTAAGTTTGTTTCTACATTATATTGTGTGTTTTGGTCTTTATATTAAAAGTATTCTCTAAAGGACAAGCCACAATGAAAGATATTAAAATATTTAATGATAAATAATAAAACAGAAAACTGGAGAATACTGAATACAATAAACAACAGAGTTTCAACCACAGAAATATAAAAAAAATACAATTGGATAGTTTCTCAGATGCAGAAAACAGTGCTAAGTTATTCTCACTAAATGTCCCTGACTAACTTAAAAATTACTGTTCCCTGACTAGTTATTAAAGCAAGGAAAACTGATGTGTGCGGAGTGTCTTAATACAGCAAAAGCCAGATGATGTCTCTCCTTGTCTGTGTGGATGTATGATATATATATATATATATATATATATATATATATATATACTTATCAGCATCTGTGGCAAACTTTCAGGCTCGCTGCTAGAAGGTAGTTCTTTCCATAAAATAGCCACCTCACTAACCCCAGCTTCAGGTGTGGGGTCTATTTGGGTCTCCCCCAGGCTACCTGACCCACATACTTGTCTTCAAGCCTGACTGCATGTAACTGAATGCATACAAGGTACTGCATCATTCTACAGGGATATCCTCAAACACATCTACCTGCTTGCTTCATTTTCCACCCTCCCAGTCAAGGTGATTCCTGGCAAAGGTGTTTGGAATGAGGTCCCTCCTAAAGGTCTGACTGGTGTGGACTGAACAAACAAGTACTGCTCCTCTTTAACCACTGCAGGCTTCACAATAGTTATGTCAGAGGGTGTGTCTCTCTTAGCAGTGTCTTCCATCCACTAAGAGAGGATATAGACTTTGGTGATAATTTGGTACCCCTCTTGTCTCCAGACAACTTACCATTGACATACTACTATTCCTACTTGCTGGCTCCTTCATCTTTTGTTCCTCACCTTGCTTCATTGGACATCTGTATGTTACTTGTCTCCTCTGGTTACATTTAAAACATCTAACCCTTTGTCCTTGCCATGTATCTGAACTAGTGGCTTCCCTTGTTACTGGTGTACTCTGATGGGTTGGTTTATGCTGCCCACCATGGGTTCCCATATAACTATGTGCCGCTGAGTATTCCCCTTCTTGTGCAGTGATGTCCTGTTTGCTAAGAAGAGATCCCCTTTTCTCCACATCTCATCTGCAGAGTTACACTCTTGGTCTGGCCAACCAAATTCTCATATCCTCAGGCAAAGTGCTAAGGGCTTGTTCCCTCACCAAAAGGACTGCCAGCCCTTCAAAGGTGGGGACCTGACACCCACTCATCCACTTATGAAAATAAGTGCTTACCTCAGCAATATAATCATGTACACTTTTATCTGCCTTGTGTCTATGCTCATGAAACTTTTTGCTGTAAGCTTCAGGTGTTAACTAAAAACATTCCAGTAAGCATTGTTTAACTTTATCTTAGTTTAAGCAATCAGTATCAGGCAATTTAGAAACAACAGCTACAGCTTTACCATGGAGTAAGGGGGTCAGTAAATGTACCCATAGCCTTTGGTCAACATTATACTGTTTACATACCCTTTCAAATACATGAATAAAACTATCAAAATCATCACCCTCTGTAAATTGTGGAAGAAATGTACTCACCTTGTTTGCTTCTGGGGTTCAGTTTTTCCCTTCCCCATTACCTCCATGACCCTGCCAGAGAGTCAGCATCTCCCTCTCATGTTGGTGATGTTTCTCATTTTCTTCAGTCTTTAAATGCCACAGTTTCTCTTCGATCTCCAAACTCCGCAGTCTCTCTTTGACCTCCAAATGCCATAGTCTGTCTTCTGATTCTAATTCCATCTGCTTCTCCACTCATTTGGTCTCCAGTTCAAGTCTCTTTAACTCCAGATGGATTTTTAAGTCCTCTGAGGAAAAGGTGAACTGTTCTGTTTCTAAAAACTGCGCATCCCCATCACCAGACTGGTTGCCTTCTGGGTTGCTGGTCCATGCTGCAGCTGTGACCAAGGCTGAAATAATTTCCTCTTTAGTCAGGTTGGCAAACACCAGTCCTTTGGCTTTGCACACTTTGGCCAACTGTTTCTTTATCAGCTTGCCATGCACACTTTGGCCAACTGTTTCTTTATCAGCTTGCCATAATCCTCTGCTGACATCTTTGCCTGTTCCCCCTGACTAAACTAAACTAACAAAAATACACAAAACTGTTGTGAAAATGAAACTCTGTATGTTTATCTTGTGGCTGCTGAGAGTACATGCACCTTCAGTGACAACTGCCCACCAGCTAGTGAAGTTCAACTGATATTCCATCCAGCTGCCACCAGTATATGATGGGTCCCTACTCCGGGCCAGCAATCAAGGAAACTCAATCCTCACCACTTACTCTGGTGAGGGATGGTCACTAAGAGCAAAGATGGATTCACAGAGTATTTTCATATGCAGCTCCCTGCACCAAGCACAATTTCCCTTAAAAGTATACAGGGAGCATGCTCCAGTCCTGGGGTTGGACTCTCCTTCTCACTCCAGGCCCAGACAAAACTCCACACTGACCACTTTGGAGCTCTGTGTCCCTGTTTCCAGTAGCTGACACACACACTTGAATATCTGAGTTACACACACGCACATACACACCTGGGAAAAGCTGGCACAGATTTCCGAACTGTGCCCTTTTCTGCTGAGACTCTGAGGTAATCATGCTGCCACCAGTCAGCTACCCTAAGGCTCTTACAAAGGGTACCCAATTTTACTGTGCAAAATTAATATTAATAAAAATGGTAGAGTGTGATCAAAGCAGCAAGGCTTTCAGGAATGGCCACAGTGTCACTGAAAGAAGCATACATACTCTCAAGATATTAAAAGTATTCTGTAAAGGACTGGCCACAATGAAAGGTATTAAAATATTTAATGATAAATAATAAAATAGAAAATGGGAGAATACTGAATACAATAAACAACAGAGTTTCAACCACATAGATATAAAAAATAATACAGTTAGTTTCTCACAGATGCAGAAAACAATACTAAAATATTTTCACTAAATTTCCCTGACTAAAGAATTACTGTTCCCTGACTACTTACTAAAGCAGGGCAAGCTGATGTTTGCTGAGTGTCTTACCACAGCAAAAGCCAAATGATGTCTCTACTTGTTTGTGTAGATGTGTGATATATATATATATATATATATCTACACATACAGTGGATATAAAAAGTTTACACCCCCCGTTAAAATGCCAGGTTTTTGTGATATAAAAAAATGAGACCACAATAAATCATTTCTAAACTTTTCTCACCTTTAATGTGATCTATAACCTGTACAATTCAACTGAAAAACAAACAAATCTGTTAGGGGAAAAAATATAAAAAATAAAAAAAAAACGTACAATAAGCTGGTTGCATAAGTGTGCGCACCCTTAAACTAATACTTTGTTGAACCACCTTTTGATTTAGTTACAGCATTCAGTCTTCTTGAGTACACACCTGCCATCAATTAAAGATACTCTGATTAACCTGAAATAAAGTTCAGCTGTCGTAGTAGGATTTTCCTGACATTTACTCAGTTGCTTGCTACAGCAAAAGCCATGGTTTGCAGAGAGCTTATAATGTATCAAAGGGATCTCATTGTTGAATGGTATCAGTCAGGAGAAGGGTACAAAAAAATTTCCACAGCATTGGATATACCATGGAACACAGTGAAGACAGTCAGCAAAAAGTGGAGAAAATATGTGGCAACAATGATTTTGCAAAGAACTGGATGTCCCTCCAAAATTGATAAAAAGACAAGACAAACACTGGTCAGGGAGGTTTCCAAGAGACCTACAGCAACACTGAAGGAGCTGCAGGAATTTCTGGCAAGTACTTGTTGTGTACTACATGTAACAACAATCTCCCGTATTCTCCATATGTCTGGGCTATGGGGTAGGGTTGCAAGATGGAAGCCTTTTCTTACACAGAAAAACATCCAGGCCCAGCTAAAATTTGCAAAACAATACATCAAAAAGCATGTGGGAATATGTGTTATGGTCTGATGAGACCAAGGATGAACTTTTTGGACATAATTCCAAAAAGTACATTTGGCACAAAAACAACACTTTGCATCACCAAAAGAACACCACCCCCATGGTGAAGCATTGTGGTGGGAATATCATGCTTTGGGGTTGCTTTTCTTCAGCTGGAACTGGGGCTATAGTCAAGGTGGAAGAAATTATGAACAGTTCAAATACCAGTCACTTTTGGCCCAAAAACTTCAGGTCTGCTAGAAAGCTGAAGATGAAGAGGAATTTCACCTTTCAACAAGACAATGACCCCAAGCATACATCCAAATCAACAAAAGAATGGCTTCACCAGAAGAAAATTAAAGTTTTGGAATCGCACAGCCAGAACCCAGACCTAAATCCAATAGAAAATCTGTGGGATGACCTGAAGACGGCTGTGCAGAAGAGATGCCCCCGCAATCCGACAGATTTGGAGGACTTTTTGCAAGGAAGAGTGGACAAATATTGCCAGGTCAAGATGTGCCATGCTGAGACTCCTACCCAAGAAGACTGAGTACTGTAATTAAATCAAAAGGTGCTTCAACAAAGTATTAGTTTAAGGGTGTGCATACTTATGCAACCAGCTTATTGTACGTTTTTTTATTTTTTATATTTTTCCACTAACAGATTTGTTTGTTTTTCAATTGAATTGCACAGGTTATAGGTAGCATTAAAGTTGGGAAAAGTTTTGAAATTATTTATTCTGGTCTCATTTTTTTTGGATCACAAAAACCTGGCATTTTAACAGGGGTGTGTAAACTTTTTATATCCACTGTATAGATTTCCTGCCAAGTTCAAAAATGCTGCTGCAAGAGTTCCAAAGAATCCAGATGCTGGTTAGAGGATGGCATCCCCTCTGGTCACCTGACTCTTGTACAAAACACACACACACACATCTTTGCTAAGATCTGTGGCAGCATCTGAAAGCTATAACTCAATTTCAAACTTTCCATCCTTCCAGGGATCTCTGATAAACATACACATTTGCTCAGTGACAACAATTCAAACTAATATACATACATACATTCTTTCTGTTCAGCAGGACCTACTGTTGATGCATTTTTAACACAAGTAACTTTACAAATATATTTTTAACTCAAGCATCTGTACAAATCAGTGTGATAGTCAAATAACATACAATTCTTTACAAAACTCCAGATAGCTATGCTGTCATATGTATGCATATACTGCCCTACGCTCCCTGGCACAGATTGCACTACCTCATAAAATCACAGTGGTCATTAGTTTTAACAACCTATGAACTTATGAACCTATTAAAGAATCAGCGACAACTTTTACCTGTGTAATTTCTTAAATGCATATAGAGGAACTCCAAAAATCTCATAATCACTGCTTATTTAATAAACTAAGATGCTGTTCATTATAATATTCTGTTTTGATGTGCAATAAATCAGTAAATGTCATTGTTTGTCAGATAAACTTTAGTCATTTTTATGTGATCAGCTCATTTTAATTGCCTTTGTCTGCCTTCATTTACAACTGTACATCTTAGCCTTTATCCATCTGAATTTTTTTTTGATGCTGACATAAGAATCCTTAGCATAGTTCAATATTTGATGGTCGTATTTGGTCTGAAAACTTTCCAGCTGTCATTTGTAGTATTTTTTACAATAAAATGCTATATTTTTCATATAAATAAAATTGAGCCATTGACACTGGATTTTACAGACGTGTACTATGTGATGATAATAAATTATGGATCTAATGATATTGGTGTTCTTTCATTTTATTTTGTATTTTGTGTTAGTTCCCAACCAGACTGATATCATGTACACTCAGTGTGTGTCATAGCTTAGATTTCTTCAGTACTTGGCTGCACAAATGAGCCTTTTATGCATTATCAAAGGCTATAGTTTTGCATTCCACCTGAATCTTGACACACTGAGTTTGTTTCGAGCAGTGTGCTTACTGATAAGATTGCCTCATTTACTAACGCAGCTGCATGAACAGAATTCTTATGGTATTTCATGCATGAAAACTGCAGGGATGGGAAACGTATTTTACTCTGTTATAAACAGATATCAGCTTAAATGCAGAATGGTATTATTCTGTTTCCATTTTCTGATTCTCATATTTGCTTTTGTATAGATTTAATGCAGGTAATTTAATAGTTTGCATATTAAGATTGGCTTAACAGCATATAGCAGCTTTCAGTACTTCTTTATTTGCTGTGTTACTAGGAAAAGACAGGTAGATACACATGTAATTTTCAAAAAAGTCTTTGTCCCACTGTCCCCTCCTTTTGTCACTCACTCTCACACACACAAAAAATATGCTGAGACTGTGGGTTTTGATGTCACTTCTGCAGGATGATACTTGCTCACAGAACATCCCCTGGATTTACTATTCTTCCATGCAGGGCTAGCTTAGTCATGGATGGAAGTGGCCATTTGGGAGCAGGATGGCAGTGCACCATGCATATTAATGAAGATGCGCTGCCTGAGCTCCTAATCTTACACAGAGCATGTATGAGTGCAGTGGGCGTGTCTGAGAGCAGAGCTCTCAGAATATACACGCTCCAGCAAGGAAGAACAGCAGAAAGGCCAAGGGAATGAACGAGTCTGCTCATAGGTGTCCGCATATCCCCAGCAACATTCCCCCACGTGTACAACAGCAATAGTAAATACATATAAAATAAACAAACCCTGTTTTTTTTTTTTTATGAACCCGATTAAAGCTAACCGTAGGTGCGCGGGTGTGGCCATCGCTTAGCTACAGTTAATGCAGCTTAAACGGCTAAAGAGGATAACAAGGAAGATATATGCAAATGAAGCAGTATAGCAATAGTGTAGTGGGCAGCCTTACAAACAGGCATTCCTAGTTTGAGTTCCAATGCAGCACATTTCATTTTCCACTTGAAATCAGTTTATGTACATTTGTTTGTGTATAACCTATTAACATATAATTGTAAACTGGAGTACTGCATTAAATGCACATGTGAGGTGTCAGTGTCATAATGTTGCAGATAAGCACATGTGCCCCATACAGTATATGTACACAGGAATCATGGATACAAATGGAAGGTAAAATGTGTAATGAATGACAACCCCATAAAGCTTCCAAATCCCCCACCTTCCCAAGAACCATTAGATATTACTGTCTAAATAAGTGCAGTTGTAAGCACTAGTAAGCAAGTGTAAGCACCAATATGCAGTAGTAAGCATATTTAAGCACTAGTAAGCGAGTTTAAGCCCGTTTGTACAGGGGTAAGTAATGCACACACAGGTTAAGCAATTTTGAAGCTAACCCTCTGTAAGCATATGTAACCAGAAGTTAGCATTGCTTACCCTCACGCAAACCCTCGCAAACCTGCTTACAACTGCTCAAAAGTGCTTTAATCACTCTGTATCCAATGGCCCTTGTTCTGTCCAGCAACAAAACAAACAACCTTGCAGGATTGTACCCAGTACCCCATACACTTTAGTCACAGTAGTTAACCACAGTAAGTACAAAAGAATGAGGTATCACCAAACAAGTCCTCACCATAGTAAAATCAAACTGAACCTGTGAAAGGAATCAGTATACAGTCATGTGTTCCATAACCCACAACATAACATAAATATGTGAACTGGAGTACAGAAGTAAGCCCAGAAGTGAGGTGTAATTGTAATAGAGTGTTGAAGTCCCCAATAAAACACAAGGACCCCATACAGTGTACGTACACAGGAATCATGGATACCAGGCAGATATATAAGATGTAATGAATAAAAAATCAATGCCAAAAAGAAAATATAATGCAAAGTCTAATGTAAGCAACATTAAGCATTGCACAGGCCAGCTTAGGAGGTGTAAGCAATGTGTAGGCCAGCTAACTCATTGTGCCCAGTGGTATACCCCTTTAAAAAATGCCAACCTTAGGTAAGCAGGGATGCTCATAGCCTAGCCTTTTCAAAACTGGCCAGTCATGGTAAAGTGCGGGAAATCGGCCCTACTTAAACCCAACAGGCGGGAATACATCTCATAACCAGTTGTAGCTTCCCCTTGCAGGCACCATGCCAGGAAGGGGAGAGGGAGTGCGCTTTCAGGTGCAGTGCTGGTGCATCCAGGAGTCCAGAGTCATGGCAGGACTCCTTGTCAAAGACCATGAGCAGAGACTGCTGCAAGGCCAGTACCAGGGTTCCCAGTATAAGGCAGAAGCCTGGGACTGTCTTGCCCATGACCTCACCAGTGCCACTGGCATACCCCAAACTGGTGAGCAGGTCAGGCATCACTATGCTGACCTGAAGCGGCATAAGGGGGACCTCTTGGAGCAGTGGATCCATGAGGCTAGAACGGCAGGGGATATCCCAGCTGCGTGTAAGTATAACTCCAGTATGTGTTTAATAATAGCCAGCTCATGTATATCATGGATAGATATGGCTAAATATTCCTCTTATGTCCTCCACAGCTCCAAGTGAACGGGCCGTGAACCAGGAGGCCCATGGAAGTTGCCTGGAGAGGTTGCGATGCAAGGTAGGTCAGTAATACTCTTGCATGTACTGTCATACTGTAATAGAAAATAATTCTAAATGTATTAGTATATTAATTGCCTGTATAACACCTATATTGTTTAAGGCAAGTACTGCATACATACCAGAGAATATGTCAGGAAGAGTCTCATATAGTTTGTATGTAAATAAAAGTGTAATAGCCTAACAATAAAGGTCTAACTGCCGGACTGCATGTATATGCTCTGGTATCATATGGTAATGTAGATTTGCAATCATGTAATAGAACTGTTGTATTAAGCACTGTTATCCACACTGTCCACCATAAATAGAATGTGTAGGAATGCCTGTATATGACTGCTGTAATCTCCAGAGGCCATTTAGTACAACTGAGAGACACATAGACAGAAAACAGGGAAAAGAAAAACAACAAAACCCAAATAGCGCAACTGAGACGTGAACTGTCGTATTTTTAGCACACACAGCCATGGTTCGAATCCTGGCTGTGGTAGTAGTCTGCATACAGAATCATACCCCACAACTCTAGAAATATGTCCAGAATGTCATGTAAAGTGGCCCATATCTGTTGCCTGTCAACCTGACCCCCTGGGAAATCAGTGGGATGATCCCAGATGTATAGGCAGTAGACAGGAAATACAACTGATTGACACACATCTATGAGAACAAAGTTGGCACACTAGCAATATATATATATATATATATATATATATATATATATATATATATATAAATATATACAGTCACAACATTTAACCACTACGCCATGACCACTGTGAAGACAGCTATTGTACCAATATAGCTGTCAATACACATATTGTGTAGTATTGAACAATTCTGTGTAGTGCTACATATACATGGCCATGTGTACATCTCTTCGTATGTACACACACACAAACACATATATATACATATATATATATATATATATATATATATATATATATATATACACATATATGCATATATAGATATATGTATATATAGATATACGTATATGTATATATAGATATATGTATATATAGCTATATATGTATGCACATCCTTTGTGTACAGATATGCCTAGTTATGTTGGTATATATGTAGGTATCTATAACTATATGTGCATACATATCTATTCTGATATACCTACTACTGTCAATATATATGTAGGTATCCATACGTATATGTGCATATGTATCTCTATCTGTATATGTGTAGATATATATTGCTCTGTATATGCATATATCTGAGTGTTTATATGCATATCTATGTACATATACATATCCATCTATGTATGTCGATATGTATATGTGTATATATATCTATATAGATATCTAGATAATTATATATACACATATTTCAGCATATGTCCTGAACATGGAGTGTAGCCCTACCTCAGCCCCTATAGTCCCAACTTCATAGAGCAAGGGGATGTCAGGTATGTATAGCAGGTATATTTGTAGACTATTTGTACTGTAATAAGGATTGTCTTCACAGACATAGTGTGTGTGTGGGAGGTCACATCTGCTTTTAACATTTGCGACATTGGCTACTGAAAGACATACTAAGGACATCATAGTACAGTACCACTGCTAGCACGTAATGCTCCTGTGGACTACAGCAGAGATATTGGCCAATATATGTGGACAGTCTGACACACTCTGGACAGTCCAGAGGTATACACAGAACCCCTTAGTTCAAGGCATGTGGACCAAGCTTGACAATGTGGATGTTAACAGCCATGTAGATGGGTATAACATGTAACTACTGGTATACATTTGCCCCCATAGGTTATGCATTCACACACCCCTGCCTGTCCTGGCACATAATAACCACTGGTACAGATGGTGCCATGGCCATGTACTACCCACTATATATTAACATACATCTGTACAGCATCCCACTGCTCTGTCTGACATACATGCCTGTTATGGTGGCCTGGCAGCAGTACATCTGGCAAGTATCTGTACATGACATCTCACTGGGTTAGTACACTAAGCTGTTAGGCATGTAACAAAGCACTGTGCAGGCTACAGGCAGACTGGCTCAATACTAACCTACATTTCCTACAGGGGAATGCACATTTACCAGCATATATAGCAGGCTCTATAGGCATATCACAGCACAGAGTATGATACACCTGTGTGAAAGTACATAACCACAACCAATGTGAACACAGCCACCACCACATATGGTAAGCTAGTGTGATATTACAGTATGTGGACTATCTGTTCAACACCATCCTCATATGTGCCACTCACACACTTACCCTACATATACTGGGGTGCTACACAGTGTGGTCTGATGGGTGTCTGTGGTATGGGACATGTGTGTGTGTGTATGGCCCTACAAACATGTAAGCCAATGGGGTAACATACAGTGGAGCAGCATGTAACATCACATAGAACAGGACCAAGAACAATGACATCTACCACAGTCTGTACACAGGCCAAAGTACATATTAACAATACACACACTGTTGACAATCACCATAAGTACACAGACCTCAGTACTGTACACACAACCACATAATGTCTAGGTTATATCATAGAATAAAACCCCTACTATACATAACGTGTAGCAGTCTGATATCTCACTGGCTTGTTCTCAGATATGATGTCACTAATTATGGTGTACAGCACATATGCACCTCTTACTGCATGACATATGTACAAAGGTTGACAGAGTTGTGGCTGGAGGCACATACACAGGGCCAATATTGACATGTTGCTGTGATAACCTCATACATTTACTGTTGCAACAGGGTTTGTTGCAACATATTTCCAATGAGGGATATGATGTCAGTAACTCTCACGGCTGTCACCACCTACAGACTGCAATCCTCACATTATCTTCCGCAGTTCACAGATAGGTGCTCTGTGGGTAACACATGAAACAAAAGGCACCACACACTGCCCAGTCTGCAGATGACCCTACAGATGGGGGTTTCCTCATAAACATAGCACTGACATGGAAGGTATTAAAACATGTAGGACAGCCATATCCGCACACACCATGTTAAACCAACATTACTCCAAATGCAGTATAGCAGCACTTACAGTCTGTAGTCAGGTCAGGCACATCCCACTCCTTTGTGTTGCCCTGTTTCCACAGTGTATGTTGTTAGAGGTAAATCCCCAATCCATCTGAGATGCTGTTTGCCAAACAACAGACGGAGTTCCTGCTCACAGTGAATGTAAAGGCTCAACACCAACATGATGTTCCTAGATACTGGAGTGTGTTTCTATGCAATTGGCTATGGGAATGTTACCACAGCTGTTCCACATGCAATCAGCTATAGGAGGGCTGCAATTCATGCAGGGGCCATCAGCTAATCATGAGCATCACTTAACATACACATGCTGCTGCCTAAGCAAAGCAGGTGTAAGTCTCCACATCCACCAGAGAGGGAGTGAGAGAGGCAGACAGAGACAAAGAAAAGTCAGGAAGGGGTTGGAGATGTTTGTGTCACACACCTACCAGTACAGGGTATCAAACCCCTGAAGACTATGTAGTGCTATCACATGTCTATGCAGTTATTGGATGCGCCACATATATTACATGCTGAGGAGCCCTCAAAAGTATATGTGATGGTGAGTGACATCTGCAACAAGGATATGGTAGCTATAAAGTAGATGTAGTACATGTGCCTGTCCTCATGAACAGGTGCCAGTGTCAACACAGCCACACTCTCACAACGACACACACACATTGACACACTTGGCATGGTCAGGAATACAACTCATCACTAGTGAGATTGCCAGAACACATTACTGTGCAGGTATCACATACACCACAGGGGTCTGTGAAGACTGGATGAAGATAGATGAAGGCTGCCAGCCTAGCCAGATAGAATTTTGGCGATAATTCTGTCATCTGTAAATATTAATGTAAGCCACAGGCCTGTTGTCTTAAATGGTAAAAATAGTGTTACATGTGAAACTGGAAAAGAATGTAACAACTGTGCACTCTACTGACCAAGTAAAGCATGTTGTGACCCTTTGATGTTAGGACTCTGAGTCAGTGAGTCTAGAGTGGGGCATCCTGCCTATTGTTTTAAGGTCATAGCTGTGCCAGTGGGGAGTCTTATTGGGGACCTGGAGAGCAAGGGAGCAACCAGCCCCAGACTGACTGTGATCTCTGTGTGCTCTTAAGGGAAATTGCACTTTACTTTGTGTATTTATTATCCTTTCCTCCTATATGAGACTCCCCTCACTGGTGTTAGTGGTGAGGATTGAGGCTCCTTGATTGCTGGGCCAGGGCACTGGCATCACATATTAATTGTTGGCAGTGTTGGGATATCCACACCACATATTAATTATTTGGCAAATACTAATTGGCTTGTAGTGATGTGGGTAGAGTGAATTCCTGTAGCTGGTGTACAGTGAGCTCTGAAGGTGCTTTTCACACTAAATCAGTCACACAGTGAATACTCAGAGTTCAGATCACAATTGTTTTATTTCTTTTGCTAGCTTAGTTAGTCAGGGTGAGCAGGCAGCATGTCAGCAGAGGATTATGGATAGCTGACAAGGAGCCAGCTGGCGGAGATGTGCCAGTCTAGGGGACTGGTGCATGGAAACCTGACTAAGGCTGACCTGATTGCAGCCTTCGTTACAGCTGCATCAGAAAACAGCAACCAGGAGGACAATCAGACTGGCAATGGAGATTTTTTATTTTTTATTTTTATTTTTATTTATCATTTGTTAACTGGGAAAGTCCGACTTGGAATTAAGCCAATTTTCAGCAGAGGCCCGGGGAGAAAGGCTCCAGATATATAATACCCTCGGAGAATGGACAGCTCAAACTTTCTACAGAGGAATTAAAATTCCATCTGGAGCTAAAGAGACTTGAGTTGGAGGCCAGGCATTTGGAACTAGAAGCAGCTGAGAGAGTAAGGCACCTAGAGAGTGAGGACAAGGAGAATCTGCGATGTTTGCAGGCTGGGGAGAATGAGAAACTGCTACACCTGGAAGCTGAGGAAAAGGAGAGGCAGAGGCAGCATGAGAAGGAGATGCTGACTCTTTGCCAGAGTCATGAAGGTAATGGGGAAAGGAGTAACTGGACCCCAGAAGCACAAAAGGTCAGTACATTTCTTCTGCAGTTTAAAGAGGGAGATAATTTTGATAGCTTCATTCATATGTTTGAGAGGGTATACAAACAGTATGGTGTTGACCAAAGGCTCTGGGTATGGTTCCTGACCCCCTTACTCCATGGTAAAGCTGTAACTGTTTTGTCAAAAATGTCTGACGTTGCATGTTTTGATTACACTGCTGTTAAAAATCACTTGTTAGAATTGTTTGAGCTAACACCTGAAATGTATAGGAAAAAGTTTCTTGAGCATAGACGCAAGACAGATGAAAGTGTGTGTGACTATGTTGCAGAAGTGAGCACTTATTTCCATAGGTGGGTGTGTGGATGTCAGGTCACCACTTTTGGAGGGCTGGCAGACCTTTTGGTGAGGGAACAAAGCCTTAGCACTTTGCCTAAGGACATGAGGATCTGGTTAACTGATAGACAATGTGCTAGTTCAGATGAGTTGGGGAAGAAGGGAGACCTATACCTGGCAAGCAGGGCAGCCCTGCACAAGAAAGGGACCCCCAGTACTGCTCATGGGTCTAAAAGAACCCATGGTGGGCAGCACAGACTGCCCCAACAGAATCTGCCTGGTCCAGGTACATGTCCCTGATAGGGAAGGATTTGGATGAGGCAGTACCATGTGTTTGTGCAGTTACACGCAGTCAAGCTAGGAGACAAGCATGTGGGTCTGGTAGCCTGGGGGAGAGCCAAGCAGACTGCATACTTGCAACCAGGACTGGTGAGATGGTTACTTCATGGAGGGAGCTACCCAGTAGCAGTGAGACTGAAGGTGAGCCACAGCTGCTTGTGGGTACTGATGCTCCCTGGGACAGAGTGTCTGCAAAGGTAGAGGTGAATAGTAGTACTCAGGCTGATAGTGAGGCACCACTGTCAGAGGATGCCAGACTTCCTGTGAAAGGGGAGCTGAGAAGGGTTACAAGGAGAGAGTTGAGACAGGCTCTGCTCTCAGACCCTATATTGCAAGGCCTGAGGCAGGTAGCTAGTTGGCACCTGATTCTCAAGGGAAAGGGGAATCTGTATACTGGGAGAAAGGGTTACTGTACAGAGAGTGGACCCCTGAGGGAGGGCTAGAAGATGAGAGAGTACAGCAGTTGGTAGTGCCTAGAGCCTACCGTCTGGCACATCTAGCCATAGCCCATGATATTCCCTTTGCAGGTCATATGGGCATAAATTGTACAAAGAGGCATATTATACAGAACTTCTATTGGCCTGGAATTTCCAGAGATTTAACAGGGTACTGCAGGACCTGTGAGCAGCGCCTAAATGTAATTAAGGCAGGAGACAAGGTGAGAGCTTCTTTGATGCCTTTGCCTGTGATTGAGGAGCCATATCAGAGGGTAGCTATGGATATTGTGGGTCCTCTGAATATCCCAAGTTCCACAGGGAAAAAGTATATCCTAGTAGTAGTGGATTATGCTACACAATACCCTGAGGCAGTGGCTTTGTCCTTCATTGAGGCAGAGAAGGTGGCAAATGCTTTGCTAGAGATTTTCAGCAGGGTAGGTTTCCCTAAAGAAATACTAACTGACAGAGGTGCCAGTTTCATATCAGACCTGCTGGCTTGTCCGTGGAAGTCCTGTGGGGTGAAGCACATGAAGACCACCCCCTACCACCCCCAGACTAATGGTCTTGTTGAGAGGTTAAACTCTGCAATCAAGTCCATGCTGCGGGCATTTGCAGATCAGTTTAAGAGGGAGTGGGACAAATATTTGCCCCATCTGTTGTTTACTTCTAGAGAGGTTCCCCAGGAATCCACAGGTTTTTCACCCTTTGAGTTGCTGTATGGGCATAGGGTGAGGGGACCTCTAGATTTAATTTGAGATGAGTGGGAAGGTGAGTGTGAGACTCACAAGGAGTCTGTTGTGGCATACATCCTAAACCTCAGGACAAGGCTGAGGGAACTCATGGGCTTGGCCCAGAAGAACCTGGCAGAAGCCCAACAACAGAAAAAGGTGTGGTATGACAGGCATGCTTGTTCTAGAGAGTATATTGTGGGGCAGCAGGTAATGGTTCTCATTCCTGTCAGACACAACAAGCTGCAAGCAGCTTGAGAGGAAACCTACAAGGTGGTAAGAAAGGTAAGTGATGTTAACTACATGGTGGAACTGCTAGGCAGAAGGCCAGGGCACAAATTGTACCTTGTTAACATGATGAAACCTTACCATGATATGGAGGCCCTTGTGCTGAGCATGTGCAGTGGACTGCAGGAGGAGTCTGAGGGAGATCTGGTGACTGATCTCCTCAGTGAGGCTCAGGCTGACACCTCAGTGGAAGGGGTAGGAATGACCCAGCAGCTATCTCCTACCCAGGTTCGAGAAATCCAAGCAGTGTTGCAGGAATTTGGGGACATGTTCACTGGGAAACCAGGGTGCACCCACCTGGGTAGCACCAGGTGGTTTACAGGACCCCAAAGGCCTATTAGGCAGGCCCCTTATAGAGTGCCTGAGAGAGTCAAACAGACTCTGAGGGAGGAGGTACAGGAGATGTTGGAACTAGGGGTGATTCAAGAGTCCAACAGTCCCTGGGCCTCCCCAGTGGTGCTGGTGCCAAAGAAGGATGGCAGCACCAGGTTCTGTGTGGACTACAGGAAATTAAATAGTCACACAGAGTCAGATGCTTACCCCATGCCTCGCACGGATGAGGGCCTAGAGCAGCTGGGTGGGATTAAGTATCTTACAACCATCGGTCTTATCAAGGGTTACTGGCAGGTGCCCTTGACTCCCAGTGTTAGACAGAAGTCAGACTTTGTGAATCCTTTTGGCTTGTATGAGTTAACAAAGATGCCCTTTGGGATGAAGAATGCCCCAGCAACTTTCCAGAGGCTGGTAGATCATATCCTAGCAGGAGCAGGAGGGTTTGCCATTGCTTACCTAGATGATATTGCCATCTATAGCCATTCCTGGCAAGAGCCCCTTCAACATGTCAGGGAGGTGCTGGGCAGACTAAAGAGGGCAGGGTTAAAGTGAGGAGTGGTAAGATAAGGCCAGAACCTGCCAAAGTGGAAGCCATTCAGGCACGGCCTGCACCTGTTATTAAAAAGCAGGTGAGGGCATTTTTAGGGACAGCAGGGTACTACAGAAAGTTAATCCCCAGTTATAGTATCATAGCTGCTCCCCTCACAGACCTGACAAGGAAGAACAGGCCAGATAAGTTAGTGTGGACCCCAGCATGTGAACAGGCATTCCAGAAGCTTAAAGAAGCTTTGGGAAGACCCTCAGTGTTAGCCAGTCCAGATTACAGCAATGAATTTCTGGTGCAGGTGGATGCTTCGAATCATGGGGCGGGGGCTGTACTTAGCCAGATTTCTTCAGAGGGGGAAGAGCACCAGTGGTTTATCTCAGTCATAGCCTCCAATCCAGGGAGGAATTCTATGCAGCTCTAGAAAAGTAATGTCTAGCCATAGTGTGGGCACTGCAGAAACTTCAGCCTTATCTGTATGGAAGGAAATTCACTGTTATGACAGATCACAACCCCCTAACATAGTTCAACAGAGCCAGCCAGCAAAATGCTAAGATGGAGCCTGGGGTTGCAAGCATATGATATGTCCATGCAGCACCGCAGTGGGAGTAAGAATGCCAATGCAGATGGACTCTCAAGACAGTGAATGGGGTAAGGTATAGTCAGATGGACCTAACTTCCTCAAGCAGAGTTTCTCAAGGGTCACTTGAAAAACTAACCTTCATCCAAAGTAACACAGGCTGAAATCCACTGATCCAAGCACAAGATTGTATTTAAAACATGAAACGAACAAAGCGCTCTTGTCTGGTATATATAACCAGACTTCTTCAGACAACTAAAAACTGCATACATATATAAGTAATTATACTAGCATTGTTGTGCAAAAAATATACAATGCTAGTATAATTATTTATATACGTATGCATTTTTAAAATAATGTTTCATACCATGCAGGTTATTTATTGTATGATAAATTTTCTGACTTTAGAACACATATATATGTATATATATCTATGTATATATACATATATATATATATATATATATATATATATATATATATATATATATATATATATATATAAGTATATATTTTTTTATTCTACAAAGTGATTTATATGAGATGCTATTTTGGTTGCATCATGATTTTCGTTAGTACAAAACGTTTTTCCTTTCTTTGGGCTCATTAAGTTTAAGCCGGGTGTGACCAATTGTGACTCTGATGTATATAAATTGCTTTGCATGCAGTTTTTAGTTGTCTGAAGAAGTCTGGCTATATATACCAGACGAAAGCGCTTACTTTGTTTCATGTTTTAAATAAAATCTCGTGCTTTGATCAGTGGATTTCAGTCTGTGTTACTTTGGGTGAAGGTTAGTTTTCATTTGTATTTGGCTTTCACTTGAAAAACTAGCTTGAGTTCTCCAAGGGGGGAGATATGTGAAGATTGGGTGAAGACAGATGAGGGCTGACAGCCTAGCCAGATAGAATTTTGGAGATAATTCTGTCATCTGTAAATATTAATGTAAACCACAGGCTTGTTGTCTTAAATGGTAAAAATAATGTTACATGTGGAACTGGGAAAAAATGTAACAACAGTGCACTCTACTGACGAAGTAAAGCATGTTGTGACACTTTGATGTTAGGATTCAGATCCAGCGAGTCTAGAGTGGGGTATCTTGCCTATTGTTTTAAGGTCAGAGTTAATGGCCTGAATTTGCATGCATAAATGTCCTTTATTGCTCTGGTTTCTGCCCAGAGGTGAAGAATGTAAATGTAGTTTCTGTTAGCCTGGGAACCCAGGGAATTGTGAAGAATGATGTACTGTAACCCAGGGAAGTGTGAAGAATGATGTAATGTGAACCAGGAATGTGATTGTAAAAACAGAGACAATCAGACAGCATTAAGCATTTTTGTCTTGACCATCCAACTCACCAGTACTGTCTTGCTCTATATGTAAGTTTATCTTATACTTTTGTTTTCGCTTAGAAATTGCTAGAAACTAGAATGATTATACTAAATGTTTTTCTGTGATGTCAGAACTGTACTACTGAATTATTTTATGTATTTCTCTGTGATCTCTGAACTCTTGACTAGCACTGTGTAGTAAAACGTATTGTCTTGTGTTTTGACTACTTGTTATTAAATATTTTTAAACCCTTCCAACTGTGGCTGCTTTTGTAGAGATAATTTAAGCTCTTTAGAGTACTTGCAATCTGCATGTCCTCCCTGCGGTTCGGTGGGCATTTGAAAGACATGCGTAAATGGGCATGCCTTCGTTGAAGGTTGAACATCGAGCTGGCACCTCGGCGTTCATGAAAATCTACTGTCAATTATTAGTGGACCAGAGTTCCGCTGTGGCGACCCCTAACTGGGAAAAGCCGAAAGACAACAACAACAGAGTACTTGCAAGCCACTTCAATAGCTTTAGCCCTGGGCTATACTACCAATTGGATAATAATATTGCACAGCAATAATTGGACACCCTTTTAAGGGCCTTTGAGTAGCTGATAAATATTATTGGGTGGTGGCAGCTGGTACTACTGTATAGTCGGGGAAAAAGGGGCACAACTGGAGAACCTGTGCCAGCCTTTCCCAAGAGTGTCTGTGTGGTTGTATAAACTCTTCTCAAAGTGTGTGTGCATGTGTGTGTGTGTCACCTACTTGAGCAGGCACACAAAGCACTGGTTGGACAGAGAGAGTGCTGGAGGTTTTAGCTTGCCCACTAGGCTATGACCTGGATCCTATAGCTGTGCCAGTGGGGAGTCTTATTGAGACCTGGGGAGCAAGGTAGCAACCAGCCCCAGACTGACTGTGATCTTTGTGTGCTCTTAAGGGAAATTGAACTTTACTGTGTGTATTTGTTATCCTTTCCTTCTATATGAGATGCCCCTCACTGGTGTTAGTAGTGAGGATTGAGGCTCCTTGATTGCTGGCCCAGGGCACGGACATCACAGATCATATGGAGGTTATATGGGCAAAGGGTATGTGGAGGTGTCTGACATCAGACAGCATGCTTCACTATGCAATGGGGGTTGTAGTGAGTGTGAATGTGGTCATACGCATCATACAACACACACACAGACACAGGGTGACATGCATGGGTGCATTGCTTTATGGGTGTGGAGTGGTCGACTATGCCAGATGGCTATACAAGGCTAGGTGATTGGTATACCCTGGCATCGGGCCACATGACAATGGTCTGCATTGTGGCTCAGGGGTGTAGTGTCTGGATTTGCCCACACAGGTGGGTATTGTATTCACCATCCAGTCACCTGGGTGACTATTGCTTGTTGCCAATGCTGTGCATTGCTTGCCATGTATGTGTTCCTTAGTCCATGACATGGATGGTGTCTGGGATGCGCACACCTCCCACATTCATTTACAGTGACATGTGGAACTGTACCTGGGGTGTCTGGCCTATGTTGTGTACACAGATTGTTATCATCAGATGTGACAGTTCTAGCCTCATGTGGTGGGGGCTGTTGACAGATGGCAGGTTGACCCTGCACCTACATTGATAGCATTATACCAGTATTCCCTGGTGTCAGTGACATCTGTCCATACAGGGCATGTTTTTCAGGCATGGTATGTCCTTTGTGGGTCACATTTGATGGCACCACAGGTGTTGCAGGTGTCCAGTGGGAAACATGGGGAAGGTGCACTGTCGAAATGTATGTGCCTGTTGGACTGATGGACGGGGTGCCTAGGCAAGTGTGTGTGTGTGTGTGTGTGTGTATGAGGCATGGGTTGAGAGTGTTCTCTGGATAATACTAGGGATGCTCACTTTGTTCACCTGGTCTTGATGTCACATGTAGGTATGGATTTGCACCCCAGTCTCTCAGCTATTTCACATCTGTTATCCCTGTACAGTGGACATTGTGATATATATTAGGGTCACCATATAACACACACACACACACACACACACACACACACACACACACACACACACACACACACACACACACACACACACACACACACACGTACACAGACACAAACAGACACGCACGCACATGCACAGACACACACACACACACACACACACACACACACACACACACACACACACACACACACACACACACACACACACACACACACACACATATATGTCTGGGATTAGAACTCCTACCTAACTAGTTTATTACACTACAGCACTACACAGTTATAGGATGCACCACTGGGATTAGTGGGATACAGCTTTCTGAAAGGTGTATTTCACAGTGAATGACTTCAGCAGCCTTGCCAAAGTAGGGCATTTGAATTGTAGTGAGTGTGACTAGCCTAAAATGCATTGCTCCCTACACAGACAGAAACACACACAAAATATCCACCACTACCATGTGTGGGAATAGAACCCCTACCAGAGTTCTACATCACACTACAGCATGAAGCAGTTATAGGATGCACCATGGAGATTCCTGGAGTACTCCTTCCCCAAAGATGTATTTCACAGTGAATGACATCAGCAGCCTTGTCAAAGTAGGGTATTTGAATTGTAGTGAATGTGGCTAGCCTAAAAAGCATTGTTCTCTACACAGACAGAGACGCACACACATTTGCCATGTTTGGAAATAGAACTCCTACCTAACTATTTTATTACACTACAGCAGTATGCAGTTATAGGATGTGCCATGGAGATTACTGGACTACAGCTTTCCCAAAGGTGTATTTCACAGTGAATGACATCAGCAGCCTAGCCCAAGTAGGGCATTTGAATTGTAGTGGGTGTCACTAGCCTAACAATCATTGCTCTCTACACATACACACACACACACACACACACACACACACACACACACACACACACACACACACACACACAGTAAATGACATCAACAGCCTTGCCAAAATAGGGCATTTGAATTGTAGTGGGTGTGACTAGACCAAAAAGCATTGCTCTCTACACAGATAGAGACACACACACACACACACACACACACACACACACACACACACACACACACACACACACACACACACACACACACACACACAGTTGCTATGTATGGGATTAAAACTCGTACCTAACTAGTATATCACACTACAGCAGTACACAGTTATAGGACATGCCACGTAAATTACTGGGCTACAACTTTCCCAAAGGTGTATTTCAAAGTGGATGACCTCAGCAGATTTGTCATAGAAGGGCTATGGGGATGGGGATGGCAGTGTGTGTGCATGGGCCATAACCATTCATCTAGAGGCACACGCAGGCTTATATTCCACAGGTACGTGTATACAGCTGCTAGATGACTATTTCCTTGTACAGTCATGTTGCACAGCTAGCACTTGCACCACATAGTCTGTAATGCTGACAGATACCGGTGGCTACTATCTACAGTGAGTGATATCTGAACCTCATGTGGTTGTAGCCATTTGGCTGTGTGATGGGTGGGACAGGCCTCATAATGGATGGCTCCTTGTCACAGTCATTCTCTTCCACACATCTATGTACGTCTACTTTTGGCTTATTATAGTGTGTTGTCCTTGGATATATGCCTGTATTCCTATCCAGTGTGTGTGCAAAGCATGAGCGGTGCATACTGAGGAGTGTCTGCACTAACATCTGCAACTGCCAGATATGTCTGGCCCACTGTTGTTTGCAGACATGGGCTTCATTTGTTTAAGTGCTTGAGCATACCCAGTATGACATTTCTGTATGTTGTTGTCTGACATTGCCTTCATTTCTCTAAATGTGTGAGCATGCCCAGTATGCCCTTCTGTATTGAATGTGTGGATTGTTTCCAGGTAGTTTGTTGTCCAGTGCAGACCTTTGTGTCATACAGCTACAGGTAGCAAACTGTTTCTGCAGGGTATCAGTCGATCATTTGGCAATATGGGAACAAGGTGTGCAGGGGATAGTTTGTACTGTAGGTGATTGTATCTGTGCTGCATCAGCTACATGGTACTGCTGTTAGCAGAGATATTCAGACATGTGTACTGTTATACACTGTGATGTTTTCTGTCCTCGTGTACTGTCAGGTGGACATTCCTGCTCACAGTGATGTCTTGGGGGACACGGGTGACTGCAGCTGTGTGCAGTATTGTGGGCAGATGCCTACATATTCATGGTAGGTTATGCCATCCTGAAGGGGGAGCTGCAGACACTTACTGCTAGGTCTGTGTGTCAGGTTCAGCATCTTGGTACAGTGCTGGCAGAGGATCCCATACTTGTACATCCATCAACATGACAGTATGGCCTTATATTGCTATGGCAATACCGCACAGCTGTACAGATTCACACAGGTTACCCAGAGGCAGGGGCCATGAGTCAGGACATTACCCCTATTGTGGTGTACGGGCAGGTAGATAGCCAACCATTTATGTGTTTACAGCCAGAGATAGTGTGTGCACACAGCTTTGTGTCGGACCTTGCACATTCCATGCTCCCCATGCTCCCACCCCCCTCTGCTATTCTATCCTCTTCCTTACATTATTCATACATTCTCTGATACATTCCCTAAGGTTATCACCCCATGACAGCTGTGTGTTGGTGTTGGTCCACAGTTCATGTAGTGGGACCTGGTGGACATGTTACTTTGGTTTGTCCACATGGCCTTGCATATGGCTTATGTGGAGTGTGTTGTGTTATTTGGGTGTCCATGACATAACATGCATTGGTAGTACATGTGAGACACAGGCCCTTGGCAGAGGCCTGTGGGCCATTAGGTGTTGATGTGGCCCAGATGTGGCAGGCTGTTGCATTCTGTCAGTCCTACAGTCTCAGACAGCTATACAGTATATTCCCCTGGGGTGACAGGATAGGTGTGCTAGGTGTTCATGCCAATACCTTCTATCAGTCTTGATGCAGGGTGCTACCTACAGCTAGCGACACACCTGCATGGGACACCTGCACTGCATGTTGCATTCTTTTGCTATTGCCATATACAGGTGGGGTCATATTATACCCATTCCCCACAGCAGGGGTACAACCAGAGAGTTATTTGTGGGTGATGTTTGCGTGAGCTGGGTGCATGTGTGCTATGGACACTACTTGCATCTGACACACAGATATGCACATAGCCGGTTTTAGGCACCAGCGAATGCTGCGGTCGCTGGGGGCACCCTGTTCCTAGGGGGCCCCCAACCACAGCAAGTTATCTTACCTTGAGATTTTGTAACGTCTGTCAAACCAACAAAAGCTAGTACAGTGAATTTTGTGTACTTAATAAACCAGATGGATAATAACTTGTATTTATATCTCCTTTAAAATTGAAAGATATCTTCGGTTATAGTAACAGTGTTTGTGTCAAGCAACAGGCTTCACAATTCCATTAAATATTTTACCCCTGACATATTACCCCTGGCTTAGTTAAACTCTGTTAGTGGACATTCAGTCCCCTAAAACTAACAACATAGCCAACTTTATGTACTTGCAATACCTGTGGGTGCAAAGGGGCCCCCTTAATCATCATTGACTGTGTGTGGGGGCCCCACAGAAATTGTTGCTGGTTGGAGAAAAATGAGGAGAAAAAAAAAAATCAGTAATTTCCTGATTGTGCTCTTCACTGTGAGCAGGTCTGTAAAAATTACCCTGTTAGGATAAAGCTGATAATAACTATAAGCAAGGTAAGCACTAGACAGATCAGCAGTCCAGAGTGACTGAGATCAGTGCAAACCTTGGATTTTAAGAAAAACTGATGCAGTCCAGAGTGACTGAGATCAGTGCAAACCTTGGATTTTAAGAAAAACTGATGCTTCTGATCTTAAGGGATGGTGTTCTCTTTCAGGGAATTTTATAAACACTGACAGAACACCAGCTACTAAAACTTTCAACTTATTTGCAGAAGAATTCAGTGCAATGTCTATAATAGCAGAATAAAGGCTCAAAATCATAAACAATTTCTAAATATTCCTCTAATTAAATTATAAAGTTAATAATATAACACCTTTTGCATCAGCTTTCATTTTTTGGACAATAAGTATAAAAGTCTAATGTCTGATTTTATTGACTGTAATTCTAAATGATTTACAAGCAAATCAAACTTTTTATAAAGGATACAGCAAAACTATGAGAAAAGTCAGGGAAAGTAAATAAAAGTGACTTACCCTGCTGCTGTTTGATGACTGCTAAATGGCAGTTACTGATCATGTTGTGCCAGTACCAGTGTTGTAGAATGTATTGCAATTTGCTGAAATAAGTACAAAACTGGTATTGCTATGGCTTATGCTTATGTCTGTGCACACGTGTGCGCATGCATGCAAGTGTGTGTGCGTGCATGTGTGTGTGTGTGTGTGTGTGTGTGTGTGTGTAAAAAATATCAATGATTTTTATCTGTGCACACACCCACTAATGCTGGAATACAGACATTATTCTTCTGGGTATCAGTAAAAAAATGTAGCTAATAAGTAATTCTGTTTTAAAAGCAATGAATAAAATATATCACAGAACATTCAGACATTTACATACTCTAAGATTCTGGGGGCCCCACACTATATATCTGGATATATGGGGCTCCCTTAATCATCCTTGACTGTGGGGGCCCCACAAAAGTTCTTGCTTGTTGGGGAAAATTAGGAGGGAAATTGTATTAATTTTCTGATTACGCTCATTAACATGAACAGGGGTGTGATATGACCCTGTTAGGATAGAGCTGATAATAGCCTCTGCTGTCAACTGCACCCATTCTAAAACCAGCCCTGCTCAGATTTGTATGTATGTGTGTGTGTGTGTGTGTGTGTGTGTGTGTGTGTGTGTGTGTGTGTGTGTGTGTGTGTGTGTGGGGTGTTCATTACTTCTTTAATGGTCATCACAGTCAAACCTTAGATGTGTGCACATGCGGTCATTATAGTTTGTGTTTGAGTTGAGGACAGTGTTTCTTTTATTTTTCTCACAGACTTCAGAGGTATACAAAGGTTGCTATAGTTTGTGCGGGGGCAGTGTACTGTCTAGGAGCAACAAAGTAGAATACATTACTGTAATTGTTTATTTTTTTTTCACTTTCCTCACAATCGCACTTCAGACATGTATGCAGGTAGCTGCCTTTGACAGTTTGGGTTGAGGAATGAGGAAGCACCTATGTATATGTATGTCAGCAGTCATTTGAAATACATGACTGTAGAAATTTGAACCTCTGCTTTCATCCCAGTCTAACACCAGAGGGATGCATAGGCAGTCTTTTTTGGGGGGTTAAGGAGGCAGGCAGTTCTAAGATAAGACTTGTATATCCAGACAACAATTCGTTTATTGTGAATTACTGTTTTGTTATCTTTGACCATTAGGCCTTTGATACAACATATGTCTTCATTGAAAGAAAAAAAAAGACTGAAATTATTTGCTTACTAGTGATTTTGTTTAGGCCACCATTGGTTGGGAAAATGCTCTAAATGTATTTCAGAACATGCATAACCCAGTGCTTCTGGGGGTCTAGCTTAACTGAATTATTTTCTAAATGGTTATTACTGTGCTTACTTGGTCAGGAAAGGTGTATTGAAAGGATGCAAGGAAAACTAAAGCTGAACAGCAACACAATTTCTTTCCTTAATCAAAATTTCTGTTCAAGCCGTCATTGAATGTAAAGGCTGTGTAAAAAGAAAAAAAAACACCTTAAAATGCACTTTAGAGGATATAGAAAGTTATGGCTTCTCAAAAAAAAGCTAGAGTAAAGCAAAATGTGAGAAAAGGAAGAAAAAAGTAATGTGCATTGTATAGGGAGCCCATGCTGGGGGGAAAACAGGGGAAGACCGGTGTGTGTGTGTGTGTGTGTGTGTGTGTGTGTGTGTGTGTGTGTGTGTGTGTGTATGTGTTGGGGGGGGTTCATTGAAACAGTAGGCCTAGGGCACAATTTCACAAAGTCCAGACCTGTACATAGAGTTGCTGCAATGTATCATTGGTGCAACTAAATGCCATTAACTTTAAATGACCGTTTGTGAGATGGGCCAACATAGTGTGATACATAGGCCTGCTGTAATTATGAGCACTGAAGCTACAGGTCAGTCTGTGATTAACTACTCCTAAAAGTTTGCAGCATGAATTAAAAGGTTGCTTAAGAGTGTTAGCAATGACAGGGTGATACGTAGAATGGAAGTGCCTAGGGGTCCCCAACTTGACATCTGCTGGGGGCCCCCAAAATGCTAACACCGGCCCTGGATATGCATTGGGCATTCCAGTTATGCTTGCATGTGCAGGTACATCAGCTGTTTCCCAATACATCAGTCCTACCTCCTTTGTGATCTGCGAGTGTTTGGGAAGACAACACCGGTATCCACTACTACAGGACAAGATAATGTGATTCATACCTGTATGTACAATTCCAAGGCTGTATCCATTTCACAGTGACACAATATATACTGTATGTCTGGGGTACTTTCCCCTGTGTACTGCTTGTATGTCTAGCCCAACAGCCATGCCATGTCAGTCTTTCAGATGGTGACACATATTATCACCATACATTTACAATGGCTTACTGCTAGCATGTGTTATACTGGTGGGTATTGTCTTTGGCACTGTAGTTGTGACGACTTGTCCCTGTCATCAGCAGTAGTGGGCTATGGCCACCAGGTCTTACCTCAACATGCATACATACTGGCCACTCTCACACAATATGAAACACACACCAACCTAACACACACATACTTGCATAATGTGCAGATGCTACAACCTATCCTGCTACCTTGGCCACCTCTGTGCATCTGTGCTCCACTGGTATTATACTTACACATACATGTTACTACATTTCTAAATAGGTTTTGGGGGGCACACTTGACTGTTACTACATTCCTACACAGGATTGTGGGAGCGGGGCACACCTGACTGTTACTACATTTCTACACTGGGTTGGGGGAAGGGGCACACCTGACTGTTCCTACATTTCTACATAGGATTGTGGGGGGACAGACCTGACTGTTTTTACATTTCTACATAGGATTGGGGGGGGGGGCACCTGACTGTTTCTACATTTCTTCACAGGATTGGGGGGGCACACCTGACTGTTTCTACATTTCTACACAGGATTGGAGGGGCACACCTGACTGTTACTACATTTCTACACAGGATTGTGGGGGACCATACCTGTCTGTTACTACATTTCTACGCAGGATTGGGGGGCACACCTGATTTTACATTTCTACGTAGGATGGGGGGCACACCTGACAGTTGTGCACATTTGCTATGGCTGTACTGATATGTCAGGTACTCCATTTCATTCTGTATTCTAACCTATCATGCTGACTAGAGGCATATCAGTGTACTACAGGTCTTAGCTTTGATTGACCTACATGTTAGTTTCTGACTTCCTACCCTTCAGAACTAACATCGCACTGCCTGACCTGCTGTAGTCTGTCTGTGTAGGCCTGGGGGCTTACCCATAGGCATCATTCAGAGGCCATAGCACAGCCTTTGTTTGGGTTTGTCTACACCTGTCCTGCTGGCTGAGACTGTTGTTGGGTATGTAAACCTCCCTGACTGGCATGTGTGAGTCATATGGACACACATATGGCCCAGCACATTTCCTGCGGTGGGTTTTGTCACTCTGTGTAGTACTGGCTACTATGGTGACACCAGTATTTGTTACAGATCTCATGGTGCCACTATAGGTATCTACTATCTGCTGGCATACCATTTAGCCACCCGATTCCCTTGCATGCTCACATCCATACCATAGATACAGGTAACAACACATTCTACTCCATTCGGTAATTGGTAGGTTAAGTGACTTACCTTGTGGGTGTCCCAGTATTGAGGGTGGTGCTGCAGGGCTTCCTATGTTGCCTATGAAGCACATAGTACACTTCTTACACATGGATGAGCACAGATAGTGCCATGTCTGGCATCCCTTTTACTGTATGTGAGAGTCAGAGAGAGGTGTTATTCCCTGGGTCTTTCCCATGTCAGTGTATGTGCTATGCTTTGCCTCTTTGCCAAGGCCAGGGCATACTGGGCACGCCTCATTCTGCCTAATGGGGCCGGCTCAGGTTGTTCCTCCTCCAAGTCACTCTGTGCCTGTGCGGGCCTTGGCAATGGTGAGGGGTTGTGTGGGCCTGCCCAGTGCTGTTCCTGCTGCTGCTGTTTCCGCAGGATCATATTGTGTAGCATGGCACATACGACAATTTGGCTACATGTAGCTGGTGAGTACTACAAGATGTGTCCAGGCACTGGAACCATGACTTGAGCATCCCAAACACACGCTCGATTATAATTCTGGTCTGTGCGTGTGCCTCATTATGGAGTTCTTGTTTGGGTGTGTGTGCATTTCTGATGGGTGTCGTCAGCCACGGTTCAAGTGCATATCTAGCATTCTCTACTAGGTGACCTTAAGGGATGTCCCCATTGGAAAATCTGTGGTACAGCTGCATCAGATGCCAGATGTGGGAATTGTGATAGCTTCCAGGGCAGCCAGCACACACATTCATTATTATGCCCTGGGCATCGCACATGACCTGGCAGTTGATGGAGGGGAAGCCCTTGCGGTTGATGTAGACCCTACCCTCCTCACCAGGTGGTGCTTTGATGTGTATGTGCGTGCAGTCTATAGCACCCACTACCTCAGGGTATTCTGCTATTTGGTGGAACAGTTGCATATTGCTGGCCAACACCTCACGGTTGTTGGGGAAATATACATGCTCACCGGCATGTGCTGACATGGCATCCAGGAACTGATGGAGTACCCTGAATGCTGATACCTGTGAGATCCTCATCATATCCCCAGTTGGCCTTTGGAAGGTACCTGTAGCTAGTATTCTTAGGCCTACACATACCTTGGTATTCACTGGGATGGGTTCCCCTTTGTTAGTTCTCTGTGTCAGGAGAGGCTGGCACAGCTCAACAATTTGCTGTACTAGGTCCCTGTCCACCCTATCGCACTCCACTATCTCCAGCTCATGTAGCCCCTGGTAGGTTACCCTGGGTCTGTACACTCTTCTCCTTCTCCTCACTGTGGGTTGGTCAACAGCATTCACATCCTCACCACCCTCAGCCTCTTCCACAAGTTGTTGTATGATATTTATTGCAGCCTCTATCATTTTGTTGTTTTGTTTGTTAAAACTTCCCCACTTGTATATACCGGTGGTGTAGAGTATGGGAAAATCCAGAGGGGAAGGTGTTTGCTTAGTTTATAGTAGTGTTCTGGGATGGGCTGGTCTAGTGCCTGTGTAATTGGCTGATTCTGATACATTACACCTGCCAGCTATGCTAGTTCTCCTAGATTACCTTCCTACTGCTGTTTTCCCTTCCCATTGCCTTCCTGTTTAAGCCCAGGGGTATGCTGCACAAACACAGGGCTCAAATGTGCACAGAGCTACTATTTCCTGGTTTACTTTTTTTTTTTTTTTAAAAACCTGGTGCATGGTACGCACACCCGCTTAGGCAATGTAAAGAGTGCTAGGCAGCCTCAGATACACCCCCTTGCCTAGCTGTGCTAAACTAGGAGCAAACCTGAGCCACAGAGCTCCAGTCAGCTTACAGTATGCATGACACACCCCCCTATGATGTCAGCTAACTCTTAGGCTTGCCCCAAGCTATTCCTGCTCTTACTCTGTTGGGAACTGACTAGCATGCAGGGGAAATTTGGGATTCACTATCATTCCCCTCATTTGCATAGGATTGCCTGCTAATGCATAGTTACATGTCTCACACTGAGCCTCCCCCCTTAGCAACCACTATTCACTGGCCATGTTGTCTTCTGCCTGCCATTGACTATAATGGCAGAATAGTGATTTTAGTTAGAATGCTTATTTTAGGTTTATTTTCTTATTTCCTCCCCGATCCCATTTGTGCTTACACAGCCAAGATCAGCTAAAAAAATAAAAATTTATTTTTTTTCAACTGTTTTCCATGCCAATGGCCTTATACTTGGCCACTGGCATGCTTTCTAAATGATATGCACCCTTTATTTGGAGCTGTCATGGCTCCGTTTTGGAATTTGCAGAAATGTACTCCGTTACTAGCGGAGTACATTTCTGCAGATTACACTAGTCCTGCACAGCCAGTTTCCAGCTTCCTGGATCGCAAATTCACCTCATTTGCATGGATTTCTCCTGCAAATTGGGTAATTTGCATACAGGGGCTGAGTCCGTGCAGGACTAGTGCAGGAGCGTTCATGCACGCACCTACAGGTTATTCCTGGATTGCACGGCAGACAAATTGCCTGCTGGAGCTCCTGCACTAATCTTGCATGCCGTGCAGGCCTTGCAGAATCTGGAGACATGTCTCGAACCTTAAGTTATACTGCTGTTATAATAATTTATTTCCCCCTTTGATATTATTTGCTATTTTTGACAAACCATTACTTAAAGGTAAACTATGGATATATTTGTTTAATCATTATCTATATCAAGTTTCTTATCATGGAATTATTCATTTTAACAATAGTACTCAAAAACATGTAGCAAGTTAAGACTATTTGCCATGTTTTTTGTTTTTCTGATTTAATTTTTGCATAATACAAGCAGCAAGTGGGACACAATATCACTTATAGCTTGTTGTTACAGTAGAACAGCGAGCTTTTAATGGGAAAACACATCAGTGCTGTCTGTTCACTTATAGCAAAAATGGTTTTGGTGGTGTTCAAAGTAATTTTGGTTAAGCACAGTGGAAATGTACGCAGGTCACCCCCAAATGCATTTCAGGAATGATTCGGCAGTACAAGCTGTGCCAAAGCGAAACCGTCAGAAGATGATTGAGAAAGTCCTATGTAGATGAGAGAATAATGAGATGCAAATGAGGAATGTGTGAAAATTCTGCAACTTTCTTATGTAAAGTAATGTCTCTTCCCACCTTTGTGATGCACATTCATTTTTTGATGTGTATCTGAGCAGTGCACAGATGGATTATAACAAGTGAATCTCTATCTTTTCTATCCACTTTTGCAATTTGAGAAGCTGCTTGGTTTTACTGCTAATATGACTATTTCCTATTTTAAGTTATTTGTTTTTGTTGTGGTGAAACTCTATGCATGAAGTGCTATTTGGCGGCCTAGAAAAATAAGGTATAGGAAAAGAATAATTTAACCTGAACTTTGCTGAACAGGAGTTACTGGATAGCTTTAGAGTAGACAGGAATATGATAAGATCTTTGATGAGCTTGTATGGCCCACAAACAGGAAAGGTGGAATTACATGGCCTTCCTATAACTGTGGATGCCAAGGTTTGTATAGCATTCACTATATTTGCCATAGGGTCCTTTCAGAGACAAGCTGGAGGTACAGTGGGTATCTTGTAAGCTTCTACCTTGAGGATAATGTAACAGTTCCTCTATATACTTTTAGCACATGTAGATGAGGATATCTATTTCCCAGTGTCAGTATAGTACTATGCTAGTACCATGCATGCGGTTTTATGGAATGGCACATTTTCATTAGGTATTTGGTGTAATAGATTGTAACAAAGCATTTCATATGGACCACTGGGGGAGTGGCACCATGTAAGGGATACCATTATATCAATTTCCAGGAAGGTATGATGCATAATAGCTGCATCATAAACCCAGCATCCTTGAATTACCTGATTCTCACATTTGGCTTAAAAGTTCACTCTACTGCCTCTTCCTACATGTTAAGATTCCCTATATTCACCTAGCTGATAATTGCAAACTTTTCTAATGTAGTTAACCATAGTTATTTTCTTGGTGTATAGTGGCAATGTGGCTTATATAGCATTGAGTAATCATACCCATTTGTTATGTGTCTCTTCCCTGTTTTATTTTCAAAGTTCTCTGTGTGCTAATAAAACTGACTGTTGTAGCCTTGTGTCCCCCCTAGCTAGTGCAGTAATCCAAACTATCCAATAGACAGTATACATTTAATTCAGATCCCTGTGACTAAATTAACCATCAAGCAGCCCTCTCAGTGCTTTCTGCCTTAGTTTGTATCACTTGGAGGCCCACCTGTTTATTTGCATCTCTATACATTCTCCTTCATTGCTAATTTATCTCTCTTCTCTAATCTGTGCACAAACTGGTTACTAATCAGCAAATCAATGTGAAGACACACTCCCAACCTTAATAAACTTTGCTGTCTCTTCTCTCCTTCACTTTACAGGTAGTTTGAATTATTACTTACCCCCTCTGAGGCATTCACTGATAGATTTCCACTGATTTGCCTCTCTGGTTTCTTTGCATTCCACCTGGTTTACACCCCTTGTGCTATCTCCCTCCCCCAATACTAAGTCTATATTAGAATCCTGCTAAGCATGGAGCCATCTTTAAATTTCTAGTCTCCCACCAGGACGCAAGCGCTCTTTAGCAATTGCATTCTGCTTGCTGGTAAGCCATTAGACCTCAGGAATTTGTTTAAAGAGTTAAGATTTGTAAAATAATACTTACTTTTTACTCTTGTCTTGGTGGCTCTGCCCCACTCCGTTCACCCTTGCTAACGCTCGGGCTCTCTCCACTCCCCTGCCCTGCCCCCTATTCCCTCCCACTCTCACTACCTCTACATTTATAGTAATCACAGCCACACCCACAGCTCACCCTCACATCACCTCCAACAATCACAGCTCCCCAAGTCAGATCACATTATACCACACCGACTTGCTCCACACAAAATACTCCCAGTTACTCTCATTCCCACTAGGCATTTTTTACATCACCCACACTACTTACCCATCCACATATAGTGCAACCCTATAATTCCTATTCAGACCCCCACCTAGAACCAACTTAAACTTTACAACCATGACTATCACACAACTAAGGCTAGTCTGTCTTCTCATAATTCTTTATAACACCACAAGTTATCATTCTAGCAATATCCCTAAACTTAGTAGCACAACATTACATTATGCACTCTCATATGCAGACACCACACATTGTGATATCTGCCCACAATTGTTCAAGAACTACATAATGGACCAATTCAGAACTAAACACATATGCTCTCATTCCTACCCCAAAAAAACACAATACTTGCTCACACTCCTTACCAAACTCCAACATCTGTATCACCATTTTAACACCAGGTTCACCATATGTGGGGATATCCACCCCAACTCAGGCCCAAATCCATCCTGTCCAACACAAACTGCTCCAACACAAATGTCAGAACATAACACCCCCACTATCTTCATCCCTGGGCAAATCAACAGCAGCAGCAAAACCAACCATCTTTTAATGTTAAATATTAATATTAGAAGTATCAAAAATAAAATACCTGAACCCCAGGCCACAATTGCACACTACTCCCCAGACACAGTTGCTTTAACAGAAACCTGGCTAAATAAAAACATAGCTAACTCAGAAGTTCTCCCTACCGGCTACAATATCATTAGACAAGACAGACCACTTCGTAAAGGGTGTGGAACTGCCTTACTCTTTAAGTCCAACTTAACTGTACGTCAATTACCAAACTCCTACCCCTCCCCCAATAATTGGGACATACTCATCTCACAACTTCAACTTCACCCTAAAAAGGTCATCACAATTGTAATACATATTCCACCTGGTAATTCACCTGCTAGCCATGAAGACTTCTTATCCTGGTGTTCTTCCACATACTCACAAGAAACACTTATTCTGGGGGATTTCAACCTAGATTGGTTCATCTGCATATCAGAACCACCAAGTAATCTAATAAATCTCCATGACTGCCAGCAGCTAGTCCAAATTCCAACTAGATGTGATAAAAAATTCTAAAAGGGAATCCATCCTTGACTGGGTCCCAACTAACAACCCCACATTGTACCCCCACACAGGCAGTCTCCCAGACACCTTAAATGACCACAACATAACATACTTTATATGTAGTAGAACAAGCATATGCAAAACCACTAACTATATATCCACTAGAAACACAAAACAAATTATCTCCCGAGGTCCTCAATACTTTACTCTGTAACTGTGACTGGACCCCCCTAAAAACCCTCCCATTTGACCAGGCTGTAGCATATTTCAACAAAACATTTCTACAACACCTAGACACTGTTGCTCCATTGTGCAAAATCAAGGTTAGAACCTCTACAAACCCCTGGCTCAGTAAAGAAACTAAACAAATCCTCAAGTCCAGAGACACTGCCTGGCTGTACTATCAAAAAAACAAAGAAACACAAAGCCTAACTAGGTACCAAAAACTGCACAACCGTGCAAAAAAATGCATTAGGCTGGACAAAAAAATCCTACTACATGCCATTACAAACTAAATACCAACACAACCCCCCAAAATTTTGGAAAAATGTAAACCAGCTACTAAAACCCACCCAAAAGGCTACCCCCAAACCACCCACCCCTGACACTAAAGTTCCCATCGAAAAAAAATTCATCTCCCACTTTGTGAACTCCATTCTATCCTTAGTATCACAGGACAGTTCCTTCCTCACTATCCCCCCCCCCCAACACAAATAACATTAATACAAGCTTTACCCTCAAAACAGTTTCCACCACTTCAATCAAAAGCATGCTCTACAAACTAAAAACCTCATCAACAGCAGCCAACCTACTCCCCAGCTATTTCTTGAAACTCACAGCAGATGTTATTGCTATCCCAGTCTCTACTCTCATAAACAGATCAATTGTTGAAAACTATGTGCCCAAACTCTGGAAAATATCTTGTTACACCCATACATAAAGGTGGGACCTCCACTGAACTTAATAATACAGACCCATTGCTTTACTCTCACCCCTGGCCAAAATCCTAGAAAAATGCATCCATACCCAGATGCTAAAGTCTCTCATAGACAGCAACATCCTGTCACCTACTCAGCATGGTTTCAGACCTGCCCATAGTAGTACTACAGCCCTCCTCTGCTTCACAGACACTGTAAACCGTCTCAAAAATGAAGACCTGCAGGTGTCAACTCTTTTTTTGGATATGTCTAAAGCATTTGACCCAGTCTCGCACCATATCCTGCTAAAAAAACTAAACCAATATCACCTATCAAATTCCACTCTTATCTGGTTTCAAAGCTACTTAACTGACAGGTACCAAGCTGTGAAATGGGAAAATTCTCAATCTTCTCAGCTGCCCATAACTATAGGATTCCCACAGGGTTCTATCTTAGGACCACTACTATTCACAATCTTCACAAATGACCTCCATACCTCCACACAGCATGCATCTATCGTTCAGTATGCAGATGACACTACCTTAATCTGTGCTGCACAAAACATTCCCACCATCCTGCAAACAACTCAACTAACATTCTCTGACGTTGAAAACTACATTACCAAAGCCCAACTTATCCTCATTTCAAAGAAAACTCAGGTTTTGTTTATAACCAGTTCTAACAAAAACACTGATAACAGTCAATTCACTATCTACTCCACAAATGCTACCCCAATCGCTCCAGTGACACAGGCTAAGCTATTGGGAATAACCATAGACTCCCACCTAAAATTTGATAGTCATCTCAACTTAACTATTAAAAAGGTACATGCCAAACTGGGATCACTCTACCATATCAAATCATTTCTTACCAACAACACAAGATCAGCTATTGCTCGCTCCCAACTTCTATCCACCCTACTCTATGCATCTCCCATTCTGACCAATCTCAACAAAACTGAACTAAGCAAAATGGAAGCCTGCTATAACAGAATTGCCCTCTTTGCTGCAAATTGCTCATATAGAACTCATCACTGTACTGTTTTGAGACAGTTCCACTGGCTTGAACTGCCCAAACTCCTAACCTACAATCAACTCTGCCTCTGTCATTTGATCTATTACCTCCCCAATAAGTGTCCTGCCCTCAGAAACCTAGTACATCACTCAGCCAAAAGGCCTCTTAGATCATCAAGCAAACTACTACTAGAAGTCACCAACAGCTACAATAGCTTTGAAGATGCACTATATAGTAGTTCAGTGGCTAAAAAATGGAACTCTGATCCCACTACCATTCAAAACACATCATCCAAAGCCTCCTTTAAAGACCTCATCCGGCAACATCTCAAGCAAAGTTGGCAGTGCCATGATTGCTCCCCAGGCTAGTGAAAACGGATAAGGTACACATACTAAACCTAGAGTCTTGATAATAGTTTTCGATCTTACTCACAAACACTGGCTAATCTACAATGTATGTACTGTACCTGTGTACTATGTATGTATTCTACCTATGTTCCAAATTTCAGCTGTACACCACAGATCTATTAATTACCTTTATTTTTAAATTAATATTTTTTGATTGTTCTCTCCACTGTATGTGATGCATACCACTGTAAAAACATGTCTTTTGTAATTTGTGTGTATACTGATCATGTCTAAATAACTAAATGTATCTGTAATTTTTCTATGTGGAACTTTTCTCCCCAGGCCTCTGCTGAAAAAGGGCCTTTTTGGCTCAGTCAGACACTCCCATTTAACAAATGTAAAATAAAACAAAATAAATAAATAAATAAATAAATAAATAAATAAATAAATAAATAAAGTAATGGAGACCACTTGAACTTTTGCTAATGACATTAATCTGCAAACCACAGGGAGTTACTGAGGAGGCTTTTAATACAGCCCTTTCCCAAACACAGATAGTCATTGAGCTAGTGCTTGGCCTACTCAAGCCTTTTTCTGATGCCTGGATGAGTTGGGTGGTCCTCACTATGAGTCTGTTACTGCCTGCAGAGTGTTTATGGGCTGCTGCATTCTACATAACATGATTATGGGCTGGTCTTGTGTCCGAAAGGGTATTGTCTATCATTTCTCCCAACAGTGACAACACCAATGGTATCCAGATGATGGCAGCAACATGACAAACTCTCTGACAGACTTGCGAATGATATACATCTGAACAAGTGAATAGCCAGTATCTAGTCCACAGCTATGTGCATGGCATTCTGCAGCTGTGTAAAACTACAAAGATAATACTTGATGCATGCAGTGTTACTTGTGGGCTATGCTGAATGGTGCATGGTCAACAGAAATGTATATTATATATTCCTCCACAGGTCATACCTCTCAACTTCTTAATGAAAGAAATCTGGACAAAACCGAAAATAATGGGGGAACAAAGGTCCAAAAACAGGCACATATTTTAAATGTTGCTCTTATAAACTTAGAAAGATGCTAGAATGAAATGATTTGTGTCAGCTTGCATTTTCTGAAGGATATAAAGTCTGAAACTCAAATGTATGTCATTATTTAGTGATGTCAATCCACAGTGATTTGCCAGAAAACCAGAAATGTTATGAGGAACAGATCAAAAATATGACACAAAATTTGGACATTCTGCAAAATCTGTACAGTCGAGAGCTATGCCATATCATAAACAAATATGTTCTTCATCATCAGCAGCATCAATAACCTCTTTTTCCTATTTTCTACAGAGGTCAGGGTGTTGTATCATGCCTGACTATTGCAGGTCTTCTCTCACATAATCCATTTATCTTTCCCTCTCTTTGCTTGATGTTCTGATTTCCTCTTGCCTTCTTCCTGATTCTCCCAAATTTTCTTCACCAAATCATCTTTTGCTTTCATGCACATGTGCTTGAACCACCAGAATGTGTTTTCTTTGACCTTCTCTGCAACTGGAGCTGCTTTGGTGTCTACTCTGATGTCACCATTTCCACATCTGAGCTGCAGTGTGTATCCTACTACCCATCTCAGGCATTTCATCTCCATTACCTCTAGTTTCCCCAACTGCTCTGTCTTCACTTCCCAGGTTTCTGTGCTACACAGAAGTACTACTCACACCACTGTTTTTTGTACACCTTACTTTCAGTTTCTTTGGCACTTTTCTGTTACACTAACCCCTGACACAGCTGTGTCATTTGGGAGCACCTCCACTGACTGTACTTTTGGCCTCCTCATTTAGACTTTCCTTCTCCTCAACAGCCACTCCAAGATATTTGAAACTGTTAACCTGTTCTAGTAATTTCCTCTTCTATCTCAATTTTCAACTTTTTCTGATTTCCCCATTTGCAACAATGACAGTTATCTTGCTGTACTCAATTTCATCCCATGTGCTTTCAGTTTAGCATTCCATTCCCCTATGATTTTCTGAAGTTCTTGTTCATAGTCTGATTGCAATGCCACATCAGCTGAATACAACAGCTTTACTGATCTGTCCTCTTTGAACTGTTTGCTAATGCAATTCATCACCAGTATGAACAGCAGGTTTTTTTTCTATCTGATGTGTCACTTTCCAGAAGCTGTTATATTGCCTCTGATGCCTCTTTCTTTGCTATAATAACTGCTCTCTCAGCCTATTTGTTAACCAACAAGTATTCCATTTTTAGTTTTTTAGCCTGGTCTGTCTTTTCTGCCTCCCACAGTTTTTTCTACACTCCTTTTTTTCTTTTAATAACTTCCTGGACTTCTGCATTCCAAGCCTAGCTTTCCTTGCACACCTTATTTTCACATCTGGCTTGGCTGCATATATGTTTTATAGACTTCACCCTTACTGTTTTGAGAAGTTCAAGGCTGGTCTTGGGCATAGGTGACCTAGGAGACCACCTAGGATGCCATAGAAGCTGGCCTCATAAAGGGCACAATTTCTATTTATTTATTTATTTTAATGAATTTATTTTTCTCTCAGTCCATAAAGTTTAAGCTTTTCTTGGTGCCCTGTCTCTGAGTCCATCCCTCCTGTACTGTGGCTTTTGCCCCCCTCCATTTCTGTAGTCCTGTCCGTCCCTTGAATATTAAGACATGAATCAGGATGGGAAGGGAAGGGAAAGGAAACACACACAGTACAGAGCCTGATTCTCTGCTGTGCTTTTCCGTTCCCTCCCCCCATGAATCTACAGTAACACACCCACGGGCATCCCCAGCAACTCCTCCAGTATAAGCTGCTGCCTGCTAGTATAGAATTCAGATTATGCCTGCCTCTCATCCTATTGTTTGGTAACAAGCTTGAGGCAGACTGACTGGATATTTTTTTCTATCCTGTGTCTTTTGTGAGTCAGTGATGGGTGGGCTGAAGACTGCAACTTTTCTTCTGATTGAACAAAAGTGGCAAAACACTCATTTTGAATTTCACTGCTGGTTCTGCCTGGTGGGTCGACTTGATTTCGAGTTTTTGCTGTGTGTGTTTTTGATATGCACTGAAGGTAAGAAGCCAATCTATGTTTCTCATCTATCCAGATTTTCACAGTAGAGTCTAGTTTTTGCCCAATTGCTCCATTTTTTATGTGCCTCAAGGTGTAAGCTACTGTACACAGGCCTGGGAGGGAGGTTGCTATTCTACTTTCACTGATCTGTAAAGCTCGCTCGCCTACCCCAGAGTAAATTAAACTATTTAAATTAACTTAAATAACCCTTTGAAACAAGGCACATGAGCTTCTATTTTTTTAATAGTAAAATATGTGTGCTGTACTGTTTTGAAGGGAGTGACAAATGGCGAAGGGTTGCAGTGTTTTTTCTTGCTCTTTTTTCTGGCTAGACTAGGACAGTTGTGAAAAACTGCTGGCTATTTATTTTAACAATCAGTGGATATTGCAAACAGATGGAGCAAGCAGTTTAAATTTTATATTTAAGCAGAAATGGGCACACCATTTTCAACCATAAATAACTGAAGGAAATAAGTGGCATGGCTTTCTGGGGAGTGACCTCCTTGTGGGTGTGGGTCAAATAGAGAGTTTCATGAATATGGTGTGGGTGGGGCTTAAGGGGCACCAGACCACTACTTCACCTAGGGTGCTATTTCAGCTAAGGCTGACCCTGGAGAAGCTGCTATTCTTCTTTGACTCCATCTATTTCCTCTTTCTGAGTTGCTAGAGCCCTGAATATTTTCTTGATCTCCTGTACTGTTGTTCCAGGCAACTTGCAAGTCTTCAACCTTGTGTCTGTTGACTATTGAGCTTTCTCCGATCACTGCTTCCAAATAATTGTAGCCATCGATGATATGTGTTGACTGTTTCAGTGGGGATGACTTTGCAATCTCTGATTCAATTCATATGCCCTTTTTTTTCTGGTTGGAAGTCCTCTTGAGTTGCATGCTGTCCAGCCTTGCATGTGATCTTGTGACTGATTCTTTTGCTGAACCATGTGTTGGCCACTACCATTTATTATACTATGATGTCTATCATAGTCTATGATGGCTTCTATTTCCTTATTCCTGTTGCCCCACTGATGAGGAAGTCATACAGTTCTCATATCCTATTCTGGCTGCCCTGATATGAGCATTCAGATCTCCCAATATTAGCACCTACTCGTGTTGTCCTAATTTATCAAGTAGGTCCAACAACTGCTTCCTGAATGGACTCTTTTCCTTGCCATCAGAAACCTGTGGGTGCATATGCTGAAGTTATGAATGCTACCCTATCTGAAACATGTTATCACATGGTATTAAATGGCATCATCTGGACAGTATTCAGCAACACAACTGCTAGTTATACTTGCAGACTTTGCATGAACTGTAAAGAAGCAGATGCTTTGAAAAAGTTTAGAATTTTATTGTGTCATTCATTGCAGTGTTACTCAATAGAGGTATAGCTAGCTAATTTTCTGCCAGTGCTATCCCCTGATCTAGCCGCCTCATCCAAAAAAAAAGCTCTTCTAAACTGCAGCAATCTGCTTGCTACAGTTTCTACCACACACCGAGGGCTACAGTGCTCAGTTTTGACTGTAAATGTTATGCCAACATTTTTTTCTAAATGCTGGTATGCACTGAGGAGATATTGGGATTGCTCAATCATGCTGCCTAACACTTTATGCCTGGGGTGGCTGCCTCCCTTATCCCACCCTAGCTATGTTACTATTACTAAAGTTGTATTCACTTGCTATGGGAAATGTATTCTGTTTTCCATCATGGAAGGAGTCATTGCTGCTGCTATTCTTCTTTTTAAAATAGATGTTTTATGTCTTTTCTGCTGTTTTTGCTTTCATTTCTTTCAGGTAAAAGAATTAAGTGCAACATTTGTCCTGTGCAGCACATGTCACGTGAACCTGTGTATTCCATGTTTATAAAGTGACTTCTTAGTGAGTGACTTCTATAGTACTGATGTTGAGAATTTTATGTGTACATGTTCCATATATTATACCTATGTCATGCGCAGTCTTCCCCAAAGATAGCGCTGGTGATTGTCCCACAGACCAGCAGTGTAAAAAGAGTGGGAAGATGAGGGCAATTGCCCATGGGCAAAGTGTTAGGGTGTGTGATTGAAAGTTCCTGCAGCATGCCTTTCTATGTACCAAAATGCCAATACAGAAAGGCACTTGAGTGGTCTGGGTAGCCAGCCAATTTGATATTGGATTGCTAGAATTAATGTTTTTTTTTTCATTTGGTGAGCTGAGGAGGCTGTGTTGTATCTATAGAAAGCCAGTTAGTACAAAGTTACCAAATGGCTTTCTACAATATGTAGAAGTCTTTTCACTGGCACTAAGGAGGTAGGGAGGTATATCAGGGCATGGCACAAGGCACTAGATGAGACAGCTATGGCTCTGATTCTCCAGCTGTAGCCTGAGAGGAAAATCTTATACTGATGTGTGGTTATTTAGAATGATTTTGGGGTATGTCAGCTCCAAATAAAGGATAAATGATCATTGATTTTTTGATTGTGGAGGTTGCCTTGTTAATGGAAAAATAACTCTATTTTGTCTAGGTTCAGTTTAAGTCCTGACAGCATATAGAGTCCACCAGAGAAGGGGACAGTTTTTAAGTGTCATTGATATAATTCTGTTTTAACACTAGACCATCATCACCAAATAGAAGTGCACCTTTGTTGTGAAGTGACCAATCTTCCAACTTCTCAATGCTGTTCAGATATCTGCTAAGAGATTATACCGCTGGGGGGAATACTGTTAATGAAACTGGGCAAGCTTGGATGGTACCACTAAATAGTTTAATTGGACAGAACAAAATTGTGAGGATTGAGGCTGATAGGGAAGATTGCAGGGTGAGTACTTCTAAATCATTTAAATGTGGAAAATGAAATTGTGAGGAATGAGGTTAATGCAGAAGCTCACAGGGTTGAAAGAAGAGTGAGATCTAGAGAATATTTTTGCTGGAGCTGATAAATTTAATGATATCTCAGATATGTTTTTTTATTTGTCCAGATGATATTGAACCTGTGGGGTTTAATAGTTCTGAGTTTTGACTTCATTAGTTGGAATTTTGTTAGATTGCTTGAAGTGCTGGAAGCACTGATGTTTTTATTTGCTGAGAGGATTCTTTTTCCAGTCTTTCAAGCCTTGTTTCTATTTATATTTTCTGCTTTTAGGTTTGCAGTAATCCAAGGGGTGGCTAAGGACCTATAGTATCTTTGTGAAGGGTGCAGATGCTTGTTTGGAATGGGAGTAAGGATAAAGCAGATGTGAGGTGTGTACAATAATAGATTCCTGACTAGTCAGTAAGCTATAATTCTCATTCAAAAAGGCTGTAAAATTTGTTAGAAAAAAGGATAGGAACATTTCAGTACTGGAGGCAGTTTTAAGGTCTTGAAGACCAGCATGGTAAGATATTCAGAAGATCAGTTTGTTGTGATAACTTGTTAGCAATATTTGTAATTATCACATTCAGAAGGGAAGCTGCTTTGGATCTATAATTAAATCTAGCATGCCTTTTAACTAGCCATGACGGTTTTAGGTGATTAAGTAGTCTAGTCAGAGGATGATGGAGTGAAAACTTTCAAATGAGATTATGGTTCCACAGATTGCAAATTTTTTATCTATGTTACTTTATAGAATTTGTTGTAGTATAGTATCAAGGGCTGCTACAGTACCTGATTGGGCAAGGGGGTATGCAGTTTGAAAAGAAATATACCTATTGTGACCACCAAGATTCAGTTGTATATCAGTGTGCAGTTAGGACTGCAGCCAGAGACTTTGTTACTTTTGGTAGTTAAGGAGGAATCTTTAAACCTGGATTCAGAGATAGATAGTAGCAAAGGCTTATACTTAGAGACCCATTATTTCAAGCTCTACCCATTTGCTATCTATTTCTGCCTATATTTACTGAGGTAATGGAGAGAAGTTTAGAATTAGCACTACTGGTATAAGTGGTGCAGGGACATAGGCTTAAATGTATGTCACCAGGAAGTACCACTGTGGTTATTATTTGTAGGGTAATATGCTTGTGTAACTACATACCACTTACTGGGGAGTATAAGTAAAGTACCGAGAAAAAGATGGACAAGAGTATCCTACTGAAATAGAATGAGGTAGTCTTTTATATATTATACTGCACAAGTATATTGGGTGGAGTATTGGCAGTTTTAAAGTGGGGTAGTATCTGTTAGTCCAATGCTGGGTCATGCTTTGAGTCAGTACATAATTGATGGTTAGTATCTATTAGAGGAAGAAGCAGTATTGAAAGTATTATTGTGGTCCTCATTTTATGATCTTGTTTCATGTTACAGAAGTAGAGTCGGTGATGTGTCTTTATGAATGGCAAATGTATTATTAATGGTAGTCAAGGAAGCCATCAAATAAATGTAAGGGTAGGGGTGTCTCTGGGGAACTGGGGGTGGGAGGAGAGTGAAACAGGGCAACAGCAGAGCAGGAATAGAACAAATCACTGTACAGATGTGCACTGACTTTTCAGCAGCTTTTTAGAGGTTACAGGCTGCAACCCCCCAAAGGAGACAGTAAGTGCAAATTGCAATAGAAGACCAACAATTGAGTCCTGTATTTTCTAAAAGTAGCTAACTGCGGTGGTGGTGCTGCGGTAGCATTGTCACCTCACAGTAAGATGTTGTCTCGTTCGATTCTTAGCTAAAGCATCTTCTGTATGGAGACATGCGTTAATGGGCGTCCCTTCGTTGAAGGTTGTGCGTCAGGGCTGGCATCTCGGCACGTAAAAATCTACTGCCAATCATTAGCGGACCGGAGTTCCACTGTGGCGACCCCTAACCAGGAAAAGCCGAAAGACACAACAACATTTTCTAAAAGTAGCTCTGTAAAAATAAACAGAAAAAGAACAATGCATAAGGAAGTCATAGGGAATGTAATCCAGAGCTTGCAATCAGCCACTTCTAGAGCAGTAGTAGTAGTAGGGTCCACTGAAACTGCTATCAATCAGCTAGCCTCTAGAATGGACAAGGGCCAATAAGTTATTGTGTAGTAGAACAGTAAATCTAATCTGTAAGAATTCTCTATTCTACCCTATTAAGTATAGAACTTTATACAAATGAGAATCAGCAAATGGCGGCTACCTATTAGCACCAGGCACAGAGGGAACGGTAGGTTTAAGCCTCTTGCAGGATTAGCACAACAGTCTTGAGTTGGTGTTTGCTTGAAGTAGTAGAGACTTGTGGCTCAGTAGTTAAAAAAATGGAGCATAAACAAGAAGAATGAGAAAGGAACAGAAAAGACAGAAAAAGAAATGGAAAAGAGATGTCTATGGAATAATAGTGTCCACAGCCAAATAGTTATAAGCATTTACCATTCCTACAGTAAAAATTCAATAACAGCAAGGACTAACAACCAGTGGTACAATGCCTGTGTAATCCTAACATCTAAAATGCAGATTATACCTATGACTGCAGAAATGCAGACCCATTCTGCAGAAGTTAAACTATACATGCTAGCATCAAGCAGTGCTACTGTATATTCAAAGTACAATTCACAGTTGTGTATCATAAAAGAATGAGTAGCATATTGCAACACTGTATACAAATAAATACAAACTCAAATAAACATATCATGGTACAGAATGATGATAACAGCTGACTCTCCTGATTGCCCCCCTTAGCCGTACCTTAGCTTAGTTGCCACATAGTCCTTACAGGTGGAATGGGATATAGAAAATGAAGGACACTGTTGTAATTATGAAATGTAAAATAATTGTAAGTTGTTCCAGGTAGAAGAAATGTTTAGGTATTGCTATCAGCTGGATGCAAATTACAGCTGCAAAAAATACAAGCATCTGTCTCTGCAAATTCTGCTGGCGAGATGAAAGAAAGTGAGCTCTTCCTGCTAGAGAACAGAGCAGGTATACAACAAATCAGTGTGTGGATGTGCACTGCTTTGTCATCAGCTCTTCAGCGATTCAGGCTACAAACCCCAAAGGAGACTGCAAGTATAACCTGCAGTGAAACAGCATCAACTGTGTCATTTATTTTCTAAAAATGATACTGGAAAATAGACATAAAAAAGCAGTGCAAAAAGAGATTGCAGGAAAGGTAGTCTAAAACCAAGCACAGCAACACCTAGATCAAATACCACTGGTAAGGTCCACAGAGGGAGTCGGAAAACAGTTGGACAAGGGACACCATGTAGAGTAGGACAGCAAGATGCAATTGGTAAGTATACTCTGATTTAACCTTTTAAATACAGAACTTTATACAAATGAGAAGTGGCAAATGGCAGCTAGCCATTAGTTCCATGTACAGAGGACTACAATTTTTTTCCATTCTCTTGCAGATTTAACTCAGTAGTCTTGAACTAATGAATGCATGCAGAAACAGGGACTTGTAGCTCTGTTAGCATCACACATGGACAGGAAAAATATGTTTCAAACTTCTTGCAGGCTAAAAACAGCAGCGTTAAGACACTAAGATAATATGTGATAATGACACATGCTGTTGTACCTGTGCAGGGTTATAATATGTTAACTTAGATCTCTGGAATGTCAGCAAAAGACCATATTCTAGTAGGAACATAGAACACTGAACCTATAAGAGGAAGAGTGACACATATCTGCACCATGTACATCACCCACATACTTACATCTGGTATCGTGAATGGATACCTCTGACACTAGTAACACTAGAAAACCACTCATTTGCTACCAGTATGAATGCAGCAGATGCCAGACACATACCATACGCATAGGCAGCATGCATGTGGTGTACCTTTCTCTATGCTTTCTTAGTTCATATCAGTAATGTGCCCTCAGCAGTCAGTACAATGGTATCCCAACCACATTGAAGCCAGTGCACAGTTGGACTTATTTCTGTCCCTTTCCTGCACTGCCAGGCAGCAGGACAAAGTCTTGATGCAGGGCTTGTTACACAATGGCAGTATATTGGCATTAGTGGCATATTCTTAGGCTTACCTAAGTGCAGTGCAGTGCATTCATACCTAACGCACAAATACATTGCCCACTTAACAGGGATTGTATATGACATTGTACTTTGCAAGCACTGTGACTGCAGCACTGTATGCAGTAATACACCAAAGTTTGCTGTGAACCAGAAATTACCAATATGTTGCATATGCATATATGCTGCGCATGTAAACACTATGTCTAATGTCAGTGAATTCCTATTCAGGGTTAATGTGACATAATGACTGTGCATTCACAGAATGCAGCACTTGTATCAGCAGGACAGTATTTAAGCACTGGAAATCCACAGTGATGCTGCATATGAGTGAATGTGTGTAATAGTTGCAGGCCTAACATACAGTTTAGTGCTTGACAGACAAATCTTCTGCAAAAACTACAGTGTGCACACAAATAATAATAATAATAATACTAATAGTATTAATAATAATATATATTTATTAACCAGGTAGACCTGGACACACAGTTCCTTTTCAGGAGCAAACAGGGAAAGATGTCTAGATAAGTGACTTGCTCAAGGTCACACAGTAAGCAAATAAGAATTAAGGGAATCAAGCCCTGTTCCACAGGATCTACAGTTCACAGTTGTAATCCTCTGAACCAACTGCCATGCATTGATATGCCCACAAATGCCTTTTGACATTCTGCCAAATGCACTCTAGTATAATTTAAATGTACTAAACATGGTGGGACCTTTAAAGCACATGCTGTGCAAGAAGGCCTCTAACTCATGCAAAGGGGAACCACAACCTGTCTCTCATTTGGACTTGGGCTATACCTATGTGACAGACATTTGGGCTTCAACAGCCTTATCCATATAAAAGACAGGCAGCTCTGTAGGAGTGTGAGCCAAAGCCTTGTTTGGTCCAAATATAGCAAAGCACCATGTCAATGAGACTGGTCCACACAGAACAGCCAAACAATGCAAGAAAAAAAAATAAAAATAAAATATACCTGATATGCTACACTTAAAGAAATCCCAATCCCTCAGAGCCCCACGCTCCAGGGATCTAAACCTTGTCATCACAATAAACAAAACATGCTGGAGGGATAGGTTCTTGACCCAGAGACTCCCCAGACTCTGGAATAGACTGCCCATACATGTCAAGCAGAGTGCCTCTTTGGCCCACTTCAAAAGGAATCTTGACGATTGGATGGGAGAAAGGAAATTCACCCCAGGGATCACATCAGTCGCCCTGCTAGACAGGGGTCCAGGAAAGTAAATAGTGTGGGAAGAAATAGCCAGGGAATTGTTATGGCTAGGCTTATATAGGACCTAGGGCCGATAGCCTAGTACCAACCTATGGACCTATGAACCTAAAAGGTTCAGCCAGTTTAAACACATGAACTCTGATTACCTACAACACCTCCAGAGCATTCCTGTGCAGAGCTCTCCTAAATCCTGTGATAAGTACACCTCTCATTAGTCTTTTCTGTACTCATTTCTAACTCTGGCACTGGCAGCATACTACCCATGCTGCTAGGGCAACTGGACAAAAGAGATGGACACAGAGACTATGTGACTCATGGATTCAGGAATGTCACAGTGAGGACGGGATGTTAAACGGTGAGAGATCTCTGTCCACAGGGTGAACTCTAAGTCACAGAATTATTTGTGTGGTGTTAACTAGTTCTTTTCATATTTCATGGTGCATACTACATGGCAGTATAGTAAGAGAACTGGTACCAACTGTACTATACTTCTCACTGGTGCTGTCATGTTACAGGGTCCAAATCTATCCAGGCATTGGTGGGTATACATTACTCAGGTAGACTTGTGTACATTACAGGGTATTCGCCTTAGTGCTATAGTAGTATTGAAACCCTAATTTGTATATATAGTGCTTATTCACATGAGGTACATACCATTTCTGGAGTGGCCTGTATAGGTTCATAGGTAGGTACTAGGCTATTGGCCCTAGGGCCTATATAAGCCTAGCCAAAAAGGTACCCTGGCTTTTGCCACCTAAGAAAATTATTTTCCCATGCCCCTGTCAAGCAGAGCCACATAAGTGATCCCCAGGGTGAATTTTCTATTTCCCATCCAATCATCAAGATTCTTCTTGAAGAGTGCTAATGAGGAGCTTTGTTTGATATAGATAGGTAGTTTGTTCCAGAGTATGGGAAGTCTCTGGGACAGGAATCTATCCCTCCAGCACGTCCTATTTATTGTGGTGACAAGGTTTAGGTCCCTAGAGCATGTAGCTTAGAGAGATTGGGATTTCTTTAAGTGGAGCATGTCCAACAGCCCTGGGTTTAACATAGCTTTGTATGTTAGGCAGAGATCGCCTCTGAGTAGGCAATATGTGACTGAGTAAAGCTGGTGTTTTTAGAGACAGTCTGCATAAGGCATCTGTTTGAGGCTGGTAATCCTCTTTGTGAGGTATTTCTGTGGCCTTTCCTGTTATTGTGGATGTCTTGTGAGGTACATACCAAAAGGGGCATTGTACTCTATAATGGGTCTAATGAGTAATGAGCAGAGGGGAACAATTACCCTTTTTTTCTTGGATAAGAAACCTTTTGTGATGAGGTGTGCCACATAGAAGGATTTCCTAACTATTGTGGTGATGTGATTATCAAAGAAGAGACTACTGTCCACCTGTGTCCCAGGGTCTCTTATCACACTTTCAGTCTTAAGTAGAGTACCACCTATGTAGTAGTTCATGGGTACAGAGTTTTTATGAAAAGGGATGATAATGCACTTTTTGGCATTGAGCTTGAGGCCATGGCTTTGACACCAGACATCTGTCTCAGTGAGGCCCGGTTGTAGGATGTCCACTTCATTAGGAGTTTTGATTATGGCTCCTAGTTTGCAGTCATCTGTGAACTTTATTAGCCAAAGACCTTCTGTGTTAGCCTGTACTTCAGAGAAGTAGATACCAAACAGGAGAGGACCCAGGACTGAACCCCGTGGGACTCCACTTGTCACTGGTTTGAAGTGGGATTTGGAGTCTGCTACTTTCATAGTGTGGGTTCTGTCAGTGAGCCAGTTGGCAACCCATCTTGTGACATAGGGATTTATAGCCTAGTTTAGTGAGTTTATCTATAATTCCAAAGGGGGGGATGGTGTCGAAAGCCTTGGTGAGATCTAGATAGGCTGTGTGAACCACCTTACCCTCATCTATGGCTTTGGTGACTGCTTCAAAGAGGTCTATCAGGTTTAGGAGACATGATCTGCCTTTTACAAACCCAAACTCGGTGGAATCCAGAGTTTGGAGATTACTGTTGTCTTTTTTTATATGTTCCATGATGATATGTTCCATGGCCTTGCAGACCAGGCTTGTCAGGCTAATTAGGCGTTAATTCCTGGGGTCTGTGGTGGATCCCCCTTTGTGGAGTGGGATAACCATCACTGTGCACCATTCAGTGGGCACAAATCCTGAGGTGAGGCTATGATTGAACATGGTACTTAGGTGGGGTGCCAGTTCACTCTGTAGTTCGTGTAGAATGCAGCCTAGGATGTTGTCAGGTCCCATGGATGCTGTGTTCTTGGCTTTGGAGAGTGTGGTTTTTAGTTGTGCAGTCGTGATTACAGGAACTTTGCATTCTTCCAGTATAGAAATGGGCCCTTTAGGGGGTGAGAGGGTGGTAAAGTTAGCACTGAACCTATCTGCCAGGATGTTGACAATATCAGTTGGTTCTGTATATTTAGTGCCATTGTGCTGTAACCCAGAGCAGACCTGAGTGTTGCCATTGAGATTCTTGACATAGCTATAGAATGCTTTGTGATTGTCTTTAGAAACAGTGGCAATTTTGTTTTCTTAACTAGCTTTGGAGGATTTTATGAGGGATCCTAGCTTCTTACTGAGGCTGACCAGGGAGTTTCTCCAATCATGGGGTTTTACTCTTTTTTTGCAGCTGTTTCTTTCTTCTGTTGTAAAGTTTGTTTATGGCAGGGGACCACTAGATTTGCTTCCTTTTTTTGGAGGATAGCATCTTGGTTCTGTTAGGGATTGCATGAGCCATGCACTCGTGTAAGTGCTTATAAAGTGCATTTGTGTAGGATTCAGCAGTCATACCTCTATTGTCCGTCTGGATTGGTGTCGTAATGTTTGCCACTGCTGTCTTAAGAAGTGTGAAGTTGGCTTTGGAGAATTTTTTTATGGTGGTTTCCCTAATGGGGGGTGGGGGTGGGATATGGAGGTCTAGGGTGATTAGCTTGTGGTCGGTTCTGACCAATGAGGGATTGACCTCTGGTGTGGAACACCAGTTGTCCATGTTGGTAATAACCAGATCTAGGATATTGCTGCCTCTGGTGGGGGTGTGGATAAGTTGATCCAAGGCACTGGAATTTATGAATTCCAAAAAACATTGAGCAAAACAGTTGGTACATGAATAATTTTCCCAGTTAATGATGGGGTAGTTGGAATCACCCATTATTAGGGTATTGGGTTGTACCCTAATATTTTCCAGTGTATCAAGAAATGAGGAGTGGGAATCCTGCGGCATAGTGAGGGAATCTGTAGCAAGCTACAATTTTGATTGCTGCCGTGCCCAGAGTTAGTTGCAATTGGATAATCTTGGATGATTATGCTGAGCAACTAGCCTGTAGGTGTGGATATTCTTAATGAATATGGACATGCCTCTGCCTTTAGTGTTTCAGTCCAGGTTAGGTGGCCAAAAGGTGTGGTATGAATTATAGGCTGGTAATGCAGTGGTGCTCTCTGGAGCCTTGAACCAGGTCTCTGTCACTGCACAGATGTCAATGTTCTCCATTTTAAGGAGTGCCTCGAGTGAGTGCATTTTGAGGTTTAGACTTCTAGCATTGAGTAGCATTACCCTCAAATTTTGCTAGCTTGTACCTGTGGTGAATTTATCATTTGAACCTTGCCTAAAAAAGGCACTATAGGGGTGGCAAGAGCCTTAGCCAGTATCCAGAATCCTAAGGGTGACAGGTGCAGGCCATCTCTGGCAAAGCATCGTGGTCTGTTGATCATGTAATCCCAGACAGACAGATACTGGGTCCCCTTAGAATGACACCAGAAGCTTAGCCAATTGTTGAAGTCAATCATTTTGTCCTTGTACTGTGGTATCATTCTGGATGATGTCAGGATGCTACACAGGTCTAGGGTCATACCTGCCTGGGCTACAAGATCAGAGAGCTCCTCCATGTCTCTTTTCATGTAGTCCAGGGAGGTATGTCTCAGGTTATTCACACCAACATGGACAATGACGGAGTCATATTTGTACTTGTTGTGGAGTGATCTGAGTGCACGCATTATGTGGCAGATCCTGGCACCCGACAGGCAGCTGACAGTAACTTTCTCCTTGCTTTGCCTGGTGAGTGGAACATTAGTGTGCCTGACTATAGAGTCACCTATGACTAGAGTAATTGGTACGTTGTTATGCCTTATAGGCTGTGGTTGGGTGGCACACTAAGTTTGTGGGCTATGTGTCATTTGGGTTGTGTTAGGGGGTGGAGGTTGCTTGTGTTGCTGCTTTGGAGGTCTCTGTTGCTTGGGCAGATTTTTATTGAGAGCCTCCATGAATATAGGTGTGTGGTTTGTGTTTCTATGTGTGTGTTTTGGTGGTGTAGGTTTTGAGGGACTATGTGATCAGTGTGGTGTGGTGCAAGTGTTTACCCTCTCCTCTTGACTGTCTGGTCCATTCTTGGGTGAAGAAAGCTTTGCTTCCAGTTTGGCTATATAAGGGCATTTCTCACAGGTTGTAGTGTTGGGTGGTAGGACGTAAGGGTTGTCTGTGTACATGAGGCAATTGCTGCATTGTCCCAAGATGCCAAGATTCATCAGGTAGACAGGAGAAAACACTGGGAGCTGACCCATAGACATGCCTGGATAGGTGCTTATTTATGAAGTACTAAAAACTGTTTTTCTCTAGACAAGTGAGAAAAGTTGAGTGCTGTAGTAATTTGTAGCTTATTTAGTGCTTACAATGAGTTCTGAACAAGTGCTGAGCTCAAAGAAACAGATTTGAGTGCTAAATGTAAAAAACTGGCTTGTTCTAAGAAAAAGTTTGAAGAGCAGGCTTTATGGAGCCGGGAATAGTTTAACCCTAGCTAAGCGGTGATGCATAAAGTGTATTTGTTTTTAAACATAACAGTAACAAATGAGTGAGCTGAGTTAAACAAATGAACCAATTAACCAATAAAAAGCTAAAAAATGAGCCCCGTTCCAGCAGTCTTCAATCAGACATGTTCTAACTGCACACTCCTGCCACTAGGGTGCAGGGGGAACCTTCTGCAGAAAAAGATGGCATGGATTAGTGCTGAAGTTATACAAACAAAGCTAGATTCAGCAGGTTTGAATCTAGTCTTGTGCTACAGCAAACAAGGCGTACCAATTTCAGAAGGAAACAGTTCAAATAAGCATGCACAATAAGCCTTTAACCAGAAACTCCCAGCTTAGAAGAACAGAATCTACCCTCTCCTCCCACAAGAGTGCAGACCACACCTTCTTAATGTAAAATAACTGGCCCTAAGCTCAAGTGCTTAAACCAGAACTAATACACTTTTAGAATAACAGACACTAAGCCTTCAATCAGCAACTCCCAACTTAGAAGGATGTAAGCTACCTGTTCTGCCACAGCAGTGAAGACCACAAACCTTCTTAATGTAAAACAATTGGTCTGAAGCCCAAGTGTTTAAATCAAAGGCTTAGAATAACAGTTACAATTTAATCAGCTACTAACAAGCAGTAATAAATGCAGCCGAATAAATGCAATTAAGTACTTTTAAGAACAGGCAGCAAAAGCAAAATAAAGTAGGAAGAAACACAAATACAGTAAAAACAGATGAATTAAGTGTAATTTTTTTATAACAATAGAAAACGAGCAAACTGATTTAAACAAATTACCCCATTAACCAGTAAAAAAGCTCAAAAGTTAGCCCTGTTCCAACAGTCTTCAATCAGACAAGTTCTAACTGCACACTCCTGCCACTAGGGTGCAGGGGAACTTTCTCCAAAAAAAGATAGCCTGGATTAGTGCTCAAGTTATTCAAACAAAACTAGATTCAGCAGGCCTGAATATAGTCTATGCTACAGCAAACAAGGCACACCAATTTCTGAAAGAAACAGTTCAAACAAGCAGGCACAATAAGCCTTTACCCAGAAATTCCCAGCTCAGAAGGACAGAATCTAGCCTCTCCTCCCACAAGAGTGCAGACCACAAACCTTCTTAATGTAAAATAACTGGCCTGAAGCCCAAGTGCTTAAACCAGAACTAATACACTTTTAGAATAACAGACACTGAGCCTGCATTCAGCAATTCCCAACTTAGAAGGATGTAAGCTACCTGTCCTGCCACAACAGTGCAGACCTCAAACCTTCTTAATGTAAAAAAATGGTCTGAAACCCAAGTGCTTAAACCAACAGGCTTAGAATAACAGTTACTACCAAGCAGTAATAAATACAGCAGAATAAATACAACTGAGTACTTTTAAGAAGAGGCAAAATCAAAATAAGGTAATAAAGTAGGAAGAAACACAAATACAGTAAAAGCAGATGAATAAAGTGCACATTTTTTTAGTAATGTGCAAGGAAAGAGGAAGTGGGTTGGCCTTCTCAAATGTTCTCTCTGTATTAAGTAGAGGGAACACTAGACTCAGAGGGGTATCCCAGATCAAATATACAGTAGAGGCAGGCAACTGCAAAGCCACCAACTATAACAACACAAGAATAGGATGGCAGGGAGGGGGAAAAACAGTTTCAGGACAGATGAGAACAGAAAGCAATGCCAGAAAATATATAACATAATTCAGTCAGGCAAAAAAATATTTCAGTCAGGCAAAATTAAGTTAAACAATTAAATAGACAGAAAAAGAGTCATACACACATTTTGCATGTATGCCAGTGGAGTTTCCAGCAGTATTGTACACTTATTCTTATTTTATTTGTTAAGTGGATAAGGCCTCTGGACAGGGGCAGCTCGTGCTATCAGTCTGCAGGACTGCAGCCCTCCCACCAAGAAATAAAAGAAATATATAACATAAACTTTAAAAAATAATTTTCTTTTTTTACCGAGTACCAGAACTGCTGCGCATGCGCAGACACACTCAGACCGCCCCACAGATACCCAAGAATCTCTGCGAACTCTGACTGCCTGAGTTAGCAGTCCAGATGCAGAGAAGGTATTTTTTCCCTGCAGATGCCCAAGATACCATGCGGTAGACGACCACACAAAAGAGAGGAGCTCTGGACTGCTTGAGCCACTGACAGGACCAATCAGGAGGGAGGTAAGTAGGGATTTGAGTGCAGGACCAATCAGGAGTGAGGTAAGTTGAGTTCACAGCTCCTGCAGGGAAGCATTAAGTCAAGCACAGTTTTTTCTGCTTCAAGACAATGGATTTGGACCTAATTTGCTTTCCAGACACATTTACAGGTAACCGGCAGCTGTTTATTCAAACCAAAGTGTGTGTGTGTGAAATGCCCTTGTTAACACATAGTGGTGGGTAGAAATACTCAGGCTTGAACCCTGTACCTTGGTTGCAGGAGGCAATGACCTGAATTCCCTACCCACCACTATTTGTAAAAAAATTGCAGATTTATGCCTCAAATTTGTTCTGTTCATCATACAATCTGTGGTTTCTGTATCTTCATATTTCTTTGCAAAGGTTTGTAGTGCAGTGGTGCACTGGTAGCATTGTTGCCTAACAGCTACAGGTTCTCTGGTTTGATTCTTGGCTGAGGTGCTTTCTGTGTGGAGTCTATATGTCCTCCCATCCCTTACAAAGATGTGTCTGGAGTGTTTCTCCCTGCTCTGCTGAAATTTGACTTTGTTTTGTTCCAAGTCAGACTAGTTTCCCGGTTAACAAATGTTTAAAAATAACAGGCATTTGAATTTCAGACTTCATATTCTTCAGAAAGTACATGGTAAAACAAAACCTTTCATTCTAGCAATTGTCTAAGTTTATAACATGGATATTTGAAATTTGCCCATACTTTTGGGACTGTATTCCCCCATTATTGGCCTCGTCCAGGTATTTTGTGCTAAGGTTGAGAGCTATGGTGAGAACTGAATTCACTGAATATGTTTGGCAGCTGTATTCCCACGTTATTGGCTTTTTTCAGGTGTGTTTTGCTAAGAGGTTGACAGCTATGGTGAGAACTGAATTCACTAAATAGTAGCCATTTAAGTTTGTCTTCCTCTGTTTCAGCTGATTTGGCATAGTGGTATGTTTCTCTGACTGTTTTGCACAGGGTCCCCTGGGTTCAAGACGTGGCAGTGAAATGTATGGTGGTAACACAGCATTTTATTCTAGCAACTTTCCAACATTATACAAGCAATGTTTAAAATGTGTCCCTGGTTTTTGGCATTTTGCCCCCCCCAAATAAATTTTGGCTTTTTCCAGATATCTTGTGCTGCCAAGTTCAGAGATACAGCTGAGTGTCGAGTAGATTTTGCAAGGAGCTGAGAGCTGCAGGGGAACAAAAGTTTAGTGCTGCTTATGCTCAGTCTGCGTGCATTGTTAATAGCACAACAGGTAGTGTGTTTGCTTTTGATGCAGAAGGCTGTGGGTTCTACTCCCACAGTAGGTAGATGCATTGCTGATACTGTACTGTGTTGTAAAGGGGGCGGATGCTGCAGTCCTTTTTGGCAAAGATACCTAGTAACTATGAACCTGTTATCAGTTTGCTATCCATTCCCTATTGCGGTATTACTAGCTTATCATTTTTTTTAATGCATGCAACATAGGCAATTTATTCTTCAAGGGCAACAGGCACTTTATTTGTAGATGAAACAATGACATATAAAGTTGTTTGCTAGCAGCAACCTCTTTATTAGTTACAGATTTCTTTAATGTGGATTTTACTACTTCAGAGATTGTGCATATTTACTGATACTGGTGGACTATAGAAGGTTGAGTAGACGTTTTACGATGGGAATGTTCTGAATTGGGCAGTTTTGTCATTGATGCATGCATTTAGTTTCATTGTTTACTGGAAAAATGTTCAAAACAATAAATTTAAAATGCCCTCTAACAACTGTACTGTATTGTACAAGGAATATAATGTAATACAGTCGGGAAGGTGTATCAAAGAGCATGTGTATGTTTCATGTTCAAGGGGCATATGATTTTGAAAACAGCACAGAGTTCATCTTTATCTGCCACTGACAAAATGTATTTTCTTTGAATGTGGGTTTCAATGTTGGTTCAATGCATGTGAGTTTCAAAGGCAGAGAAGTTTTAATGCTAAGTCTATTTTCATTGTGAGACTGCATTGCTTTGTTTAACAGATATCTATTAGGGTTTGTGTGTAAAATGCAAAATAAAACTTTCAAATGAAATCTAAATCATCGCAGAAGTAAAGCAGTATGCACATTACAGTGTTTATGGTAAATGGGGAAAAATAACCAAGGAATGGGACGTTGGAATGGCTACAGGGGGGAGGCTCCATTCAACCATGATTTTGTGAGGGGGGTAGCAAACTCAGACAGCCCTGGTTGAAGTATACCTCTCAGTTGTCCATATTTTTGCAGAATGAATAGATATTTGCTTCTTATTTTTAGTTTGTTCCTCATAAAATTTGTGGTTTTCTAGCAAATCATTTAGGAATGAAGTCACTAAATGACAGACATTGAGTTTCAGACGTCATAACCTTCAGAAAAATGCATGCTAATGTAAGACCTGTTATTCTATCAACTGTCTTAAGTTTATACAAGAGCAATTTTTAGTAGTGTTTGTATGTTCCCCCAATATATTTGGCCTTGTCCAGATTTCCTGCATTAAGATGTTGAGAGGTACATGCAAAACGCTTTGTAGAATTAGGAATATCCAAACCTCTCAATTGTCCCCAGTTTTGGCTCAAAATGTTGCTTTCCCCCAATAATCCCTCCTCCAAAATGGCAATTTTGGAAGAAAATGTGGAGGGTTTACAATTATATATAACTGTAATGATCAGAGTTATAGATTACTTTTATTTCAGAAATGCATGTAGATGCTCTTATTTTGTTAGCTGCTCAAGTTAACAGTGTTAATATTAAAAAAAGGTGTCCCTTTTTTGACAGGTTCCCAGCTGTATTGTGTGGCAACTTTATATTTTTGCATCACATTTTTGGTCTGTTTTTCATAAAATTGTGGTTTTCTGGCAAATTAGTGGCAAGTCATTAAATATTGAAGTTAGAAAATAATGGCAGACATTTGAGTTTCAGATTTTATACCCTTCAGAACATTCATACTAATGCAAAATCTACTACTGTTCTATTATCTAAGTTAATAAGAGCAATATTTAAAAATTGTCCTTATTTTTGGGCCTGTGTCCCACTTCTAGTTCTATGTATGTCTTTTTTCAGATTTCTTGCTCTGAAGTTGAGAGGTATGAGTGTCAGAGGCATCACTGTCAGCCAGAGACATTTCAAATTATGACATACTTGTTGCACCCCACTCCCCATTGTAGTATCTCTGGATGTGTCCAAGGAAGGCAAGGAGCAGTTATGCAGTGTAAGTGTGCAGAGTATTCCCCCATCTAAGGTAGACCACAAGTACGACTGTAGCTTTTCATCTATCCTTGATTTTGCAGAATGTTCTGGTTTTCTGTCAGATTTTTATACTGTTGATTTATGCTTCTTATTATTCAGGAAACACATGCTGTCACAGTGCCCTATTGCTCTGTTTAAGTAGCAATGATTTAATGAGCATCAGGTAAGCTTGTCCAAGATTGTAAGATGCAAGTAAGCTTTAATAAGCATACTGTTAAAGAATTACCAGCATTGAAAGCCTTTTCGTTGTTGCCATGCAGAGAATATTTACATAACTAGATAACGTATAAGCCTTGGGTATTGAAATGCATATGACAGTATTTGTAATAAAAGAACAGGATTACAGTATTGTCAGAAGCTCATTACATTTATTGGAGACTTGCAGTCATCTTTTGTTGGAGACTTGCAGTCATCTTTGCAGGCTTACCCGTAAAATAAACAGAATGCCAATCTATCATGTGTGGTCCATAACTTGTGCAGGAATCCTTTAAGCAATTTATCTTGAGCTTGTTTCTTGTTTGCTGTTCATTTTTTACATTGATCATGTCTTCCCCATGAAACAAGTAGATAGTTGTTGTCAGGCAGCAGGTCTTTTTTGGATAAGAAACATTTTTACAAGTGGAGGTATCACAGAGATTGCTACTTTCAGCATGTTACTTGGTAATTTTATAAAGCTGAATATAAATTATAATTAGAACTGCAGTGCAAGGAGTAGTGGTTTGAGTTGAGTGCTGCTTGTTTTTTATACTTGATTTTGACTGGCATTCCAGTAATGTATTTAAAAAGTAATTTATTTTTTCGTGCCTCACAACCTGTTTCCATCTGGATATTAATTAAGTTGTCACGTAGCCAATGCATTGAAATATTTTTTCTTCTATACTTCATTTTGTCTTGATTGGACTCTCGTAATGACTGTTTGGCACCCAGGGCAGCGCATTTAATTAAAGTTCCAGTTGTTGCGGTTTTGAGCATAGCTCCACCCCTTTCTAGTTGGCCACACCCCTCTCATTGGCCCCACCCATTCAGCTGTCTCCTGCAGCTCTCCTTTAATTTGAAGTCACCAGCCACCACTGCCTCTGGACAGAAGGGTCCCCTTTCAGAGTGACTTAGGAGTACTGTCTGGTTAACTGACTTGCTCAGATTCACCCAGAGGTAAATGAAGGCTAAAGGAATCAAACCACGTACTACAGGAAGCAGATAACTAACAACTCAAAGCCTTAATCCTCTTTACTAATTACCAGACATCCTATCCTTGCCTGCATCACATAGCAAATACTTACTAAAGAATGCATTGCAGTATGCAGATAAGTGACTTCCAGTGTTACATGCCCTTATTTCATCTTGTCACAGTGGCATTTTACATGCTTATTCATGACGTACATGTGGCACATGGAGTTTGTTCTTTGCCCACTGTATACATTACATTTCACTATCATGTATAGTGCATTATTTCCATGGGGTACAGAGTTCACAATTCTTGTATTTTAATCTATATGTTTTCTAGCATTGACAATGTTGCATGATTAATATTTCATTGTATATGTTGATACTCAGTAGAAATTTTTTTCTTGCTTCTGATTCATGCCAGGTGGATTTTTTCATGTTGGTTATATGCCATTCATGTCAGCTTGAGATTTCAAACTTTATTAGATTAATTATGGATGTCTCATTGTGATAGCAAAATCTCATTTGTTAATCATTAAATTATTTTGCTTATGTCATGACAGACCTCAGCCTATGAGTAGGTTTTGGGTTGGGAGAGTGAACTGCTGAGCCTTCTCCAAGCTATAATGCATAGCTTCTGATCACTTTATTATTTGTGAAAGCAATTTTGTAGAATTTTAATTTGGGCTTCTGACTCATAATCTTCAGGGAAGCCACATAAATTGAGATTAATCTTGTTCTGTTTGCTTCTCTTCAAGCCTGTTGAAACAGCAGGATTTGTACTGAAATAATTATTATGCTCATTTTCTTGAATTATGGTATTGATGACATTCAAAGAGGATTCTCATTCCTTTAGTCTATAGTAGTCATGTTTGCCTAGATCCCTGAGTTCATACTGATGATATATATATCGGTAAGTTGTACAGTCTGAATTTGTGAAGAGATGCCTTGAACTGTACTTTATGCTTGCTAATTCTCTGGAGTATATTTCTACAAGAAATGATACTGTCTTAATTTATAGTTAATTTCATTTGTGATGCTCTTTTCCCATATTTCTTTAAAAAAATCAGAAAGGTTAATCAAAGTAGATTTATTTAAAATGAAAGTGTTATAATATGAACTCTTGAAAAATAGAAGAATGTGAAAGAGACACACACACACACACACACACACACACACACACACACACACACACACACACACACACACACACACACACACACACACAGAGACAAATATGCACAGACAAATTAGTAGACTGAGCTCAAAATGTTAATATGCCTAAGAGCTCACTGATAATTTATGATGCTCATCATGTATATGGCATTTAAATCTGTCTGCCAAGTGCTCTGTTATAAGATTTAGAAAAGAAACATCTAGAAGGTGGCAAATCATTGTGTTGTTCTTCATTATAAACAATATAAGGTGACAGAGCATTGTGTTGTTCTTCATGACAAAGTTTATTATTATTTTGCTTTTTATTGAAATAATGCTGCACTACCAGACGTGGTTGAGATAAGAATTACTTCTGTTTTTAAGCATGGTCCGATTTAAACATAGCATATTTATTTATGTGAATTTGGTCTATGCATTTATTCTTTAAATAATGCATATTATTGTTCAGGAATTAATGGTTTCATCTAATATATTAATTCCTGATAAATTAAAATGGGTTTATATAACAAAAGTACCATCAAGACAGGAAAAATATTTATAAAGAGATGATACTTAGTTCTGAATAACAAGCCAAACAAATTTACATTAATCTATGAAGTTATAAAACAGAAAACATTGCAAGTGTGGTTACTTCCATTCATATCAAAGTTTTCTTAAGCCTTATCACAGTCAATCTAATAACAACATATTGGCAGCAAAATGTGAGAAAACTACACACACACACACACATGCACGCATGCACACACACACACACACACACACACACACACACACACACACACACACACACACACACACCTATCTATCTAGCTAGCTATATAAATAATATGCATACATATACATAGGCTCAGAGGTTCATAGGTATATATTAATGACCTACAGGGCCTTTTTAAGCCTAGCCATACATCCCAAATGTATCCAACAAGTTTGGTGTCCTAAAGGTTATTTCTCATTTTATAAACATTTGGGACCATTCTTTAAGTAAAACAATAATTTTATAGAATTGCATATTGCTTCAAGACTGAAATGTTCAAATTACAGGGTCTCAAGCAAAATGCTGTTAAAGACATTGGGCAGGATTCACGAAGGCTTGCACAGAGTGTAAGAGACGTGTAACACTCCATGCAAGCCTCGCGATCCAGGAACAGCCCTAAACTCCATGTAAGGGACCAGCTAAAACGTCTCTTACACGGACTGGGCGTGGACATGCTAAATACCTCACTTGCATCCGAAAGGTATGCAAATGAAGTATATTAGCGATCCACGAAGCAGAAACCAGCCTGTGTAAGAGACGTTTTAGCTGCAGAAATGTACTCAGTTGACAACTGAGTACGTTTCTGCAAAATTCACAATGGAGCCATGGCAGCTCCAAATAAAGGGTGCATATGTGTCAGGCAGCATGCCAATGGCCAAATATGTGGCCATTGGCAAGGTAACCCGATGCAAAAATAATAAAAATATAATATAAAATATGTTTAAACCCAGTGCAGCCCCGCGCAAATGGGCTGTGCTGTATAAAACATAAAAATGAAGGTTATAAACCCACAAATGTGGGTTTTATGCAATACATGGAATGACAATGCAGGGACCAGCAGACCAAAAACAACATGGCCACCGTGTAGTGGTTGCTAAGGGGGGAAGCTGAGTGTAAGACATGTAACCAAGCATGCATTAGTAGGCAATCTCAGGTAAATGAGGGTTAGGATACTGAATCTCACAGTCACATAGCAAATGAGCACAGTCTGAGTAGTGTAAGAGATACATAAGGGGGAGGAATAGAGTAGGAGATAGGTGACATCACAGGGGGGAATGGTAGAAAGAAATGCAGTTCATTGGAGGTCAGTGTAACATGACAGATGACAAACACAGATCAGGGAAAGAGGAGTGCCACAAGATAAGCATGGGAAAGTCAAGAAATGGAAGGTGTACACTGTTACTTACACTAAAGTTTCTTGCTGGTCATGCATGCGCACGTGTGCATGCCATGAAGCGTGAGTAGGGCAGTGTGAGCGCATGTAAGGCAGGCTGAGCATGTGGGAGTGTGTTGGTAGATGTTTAACACTGTTTGCGCTGGTGTGCGCGCGTGTAGGGCAGACTGAGCATGTGGGAGCCTGTTGGCAGACTTGTAAGACTGTTTGCGTTGGTGTGCGCATGTTTTAACCCGAATAAGATGATTGTAAACCGTGTAAGCATGTGTGCGTGCGTGTAAGCCACTGTGAGCGTGTTTCTGCTGGTATGCACATTGCTCCCCCCTGAGGAAACAGAAAGGAAAAAGGAAGCAACAGAATTAGTAGGAAGCTAGCAGGGAATACTGCTGGAGCTAGCAGATGAAAACAATTAGAAGCAGGCAATTACACAGGCAGAATAGTAGCCCAGCCCAGCACATAAAACTCTGCAAACAGCAGTGCAGGATGTTTCTCTCAAGAGACACTGCAAGACAGGAGTAAGCTAATAGAAGTGAAAACTGAAAAAGCTTCACTCAGAGCAGAAATGTTAGGGGCTGCCATAGCTGTCATAATGAGACATAGGCGACTTGCTGATGGGTGGTGACAATGCAGATGGTGCCAGACAACCCACAGTGAGGAGACAGAGAAGAGTGTACAGGCCCAGGGTCATCTACCATGGGTTACATGATCTGGAGATAGTAGAGCGCTATAGAGTGGACAGAGAGCTCCTGCAGCAAATAGTTGAGCTGTGCAGGCCACGCCTCACACACAGAACCAACAGAGGGGAACCCATCCCAGTGGAAACCAAGGTATGTGTTGGCCTAAGAATACTAACAACAGGTACCTTCCAGAGACCAACTGGTGATATGATGGGGATATCACAGGCATCAGCCTCCAGGGTACTGCACCAGTTCCTGGATGCCATGTCAGCACATGTCGGTGATCATGTATATTTCCTCAATGCCCGTGAGGTATTGGCCAGCAATATGCGTCTCTTCCAGCAAATAGCAGAATACCCTGAGGTAGTGGGTGCAATAGACTGCACACACATATGCATCAACGCACCAGCTGGTGAGCGGGGTGGGGCCTACATTAACCACAAGGGCTTCCCCTCCATCAACTTCCAGGTCATGTGTGATGCCCAGGGCATAATAATGAATGTGTGTGCTGGCTGCTCTGGGAGTTACCATGATTCCCACATCTGGCATTTAACGCAGCTGTACCAGACATTTGCCAGTGGGGACATCCCACACGGACACCTAGTGGGGGATGCAGGTTATGCACTGGAGCCGTGGCTGATGACACCCATCAGAAATGCACACACACCTGAACAGGAATGCCATAATGAGGCACATGCACAAACACGTAATGTAATAGAGCGTGTGTTTGGGCTGCTGAAGTCATGGTTCCGGTATCTGGACACATCTGGTGGAGCCTTGCAGTACACACCAACTACATGTACCCAAATTCTCATGGTATGTGCTATGCTACATAATATGATCTTGCGAAAACAGCTGCAGCAGGACCAGCATAGGGCTGGGCCAAACAGCCCCCCACCCCACCATTGCCAAGGCCATCACAGGCAGAGCATGACTCGGAGGAGGAACAACCTGAGCCTGCCCCAGTAGGCAGAAGGAGGCATGCCCAGTATGCCCTGGCCTTGGCAAAGAGGCAATGCATAGCACATACACTGGCTCAGTAGGAACCCTGGGAATGATACCCCCTCTGACTCACTCAAATAATAACATGGATGCCTAAAATGACATGACCTGCTCACAAACATGTACAGGGAGTGTAATATGCGCATCTGACAGAGGCAGCCCTGCAGTACCACCTGAGGCATGAATGCCATGTGTTAAGTAATGTAACACCATGTACTATATGCACACCTGAGGATCCTGACTAACATCCACCCTCACCAAGCATGAAGCTACAAAATGACGATGGGATGATCAAGTGCAATAACTGGCTGAAGTAATGCAGTTAGTCAAAGGGGAGCCAATGTGTTTCAGGCTGGGAAGACATGCGGAGCATGACATGATGCACCACCTGCTAGGGGTGGCGTGCACCTATCAGTCCATGCCCCATGGATACTGGCAAAGGCTGTCAGTACCCACAGCATCCCCTGAATATGTAAGTCTCAAAACACAAACCCACCTTCATAGGTACCACAAGGGATAGGAACCTAGATGTAATGCTACCCAATGCCAGAAGTCTAAACAGCAAGATGTGTGCAGTGTAAATGCACACAGTATGGAGAATGTAGATATCAGTCCTGTAATAGAAAACTGGGTCAAGGCTCACATCAGCACCCTAACACTACCAGGTCACACCTCATACTGTGCTGTACAGCCACAAAACATGGAACAAGCTACAAAAGGAGGGTGACTAGCAATAAATGTCAAGGATAACCACACCCCCATGTTGGTACCACAACAAGAAGCAGCATGGATTAGCCATGGTCAAATACAATGGCTAAAACCACCTCCCGGTATATAGCCTGCTGCAGACTACTGTCCTAATACCAGGAACTGCACCTGGCCTATGTTGGAATACATGAATATATCAAACCCCCCAAACCACATTATATTGCTTGACTGAAAATACCCAGGCATACACCGGGAGCATTATACTAGCACCAACACAGTTGGAGAAAAGCTCCCAGAATCCATAAACCAAAATGCCCAGGAACAACGTACCACTCCCACAAGAGGGGTAAGCATACTGGATGTGATAATCAGCAACATGTGTACTGGATGGCAAGATGAGAAGTGTATCCCTCACTGGTAAGACCAGACCATAGAGTAATCACACTGGATATACACATCCCGACCCCAGTCACTTGCCAGAATACCACAGTGAAAAACACGTGTAAAGCATAGGTTGCACTCCTCCAAACCGATGTGGAATCCACGAAAGGCCCTGTGCAAGTGCAGAATATGGGACACACCACAGAACATGTTATACAGGCATTCCATGAACACAGCCAGGAATGCTTGGAGTATGCAATCACAAATAACAACAAGACACAATGCCATACATGCAGGCTTCTGGCATGCTGGACACCAGCCATTACCAAACCATGCAAGAGAATGAGGAAGCTACCACATGATAGAGCAAACATAAAAAGGGAAGTAATCACTGATCAGTAGTATGGCAATAACTTATGTCCACACATACAATCCACTAAGGCCAGCCACAACAAGTAGAATCTGTGGATCCAGAGGCAATGTGACACCTGTCCCAAGTACACAGACAAACCACAACTCCCCCCAACAAATACAAATATATGTGATAGATGCAACCATGTATCCAAACTGGAGGCTGAGCTCCCCCAACTCAGTACTGTCAAAACTAGTCAGGAGGAGAAGGTAACCACATACACCACAAACCCAGTCCCACATAGACCTACCACAACTTTAAACCAAACACATAAACACAGAAAAACATTCCCGGTGGCCCTAATTACAAACACACCAACAGAAGCCTACAAAGCAGATCACAAGCAACCACAACCTCCAAACATAGCACATGCAACACATAGTACACAAAGCTGGTGTGCCAAACAGTCACAGGCCAGAAGGAGAAACAACATGCCTGATAAAGTTGTAATAGGTGTCTGTATAGGCAGACACAGTGCTGTCCCACTCACCAGACTGAACAAGGGAAAGGGTACAGTAAGCTGCCTGTAGGCTGCCACAATATGCCACATAACACAAGTATGCAGGTCACCCCAAAGCAAGTAGAAATATGATGCACTCAATGTCCATGCTGGTGTGAATGACCTGAGATGTACCTCCTTGGACTACATGAAAAGAGACATGGATGAGCTCTCTGAGTATGTACCCCAGGCCGGTATGACACTGGCCGTGTGCAGCATCCAACCCTCACCAAGATTGATGCCACAGTGCAAACACAGAATGATCATCTTTAACAGGTGGCACAGTTACAGCTGTCAGTCCAAGAGGGTCTAATGTCTGTCTGCTTGAGATGTCATGCATGACAAGCCATGCTGCTGTTCCAGGGATGGCTTGCACCTGTTACCCCTGTGCGTCTGGATACTAGATAAGGCCTTTGCTACCTCCATAGAGCCGTATGTAGGCAAGGTCAACAAGACTACCCACCACCCTAGAAAACATAAGTGGTAAGAAACATAAGGGTAATGACGATCAATGCCAGATGTGTAAACTGCAATATGCATGCCCCTGAGGCACTTCCCAGTATGGAGAACATCGATGTCTGTGCAGTGACAGAAGCCTGCTGCAAGCCTAGTGATAGCACACCAGCACTCCCAGGTTATACCACATATCATGCGTTATGGCCCCAACACCTGGACCAAAACATCAAAGGAGGGGAGTATCCATATGCAGCACAGACACCCATATGGCCAGGTAACTGACAATGCACAAAGCAGCGGGGACCACCCATGTGCACCTAAGTGTAGTCAAAACTGCTGTACAGTCTGTAGCATGTGACAGACCACACTCTCACACACAAGAACTCCACCCAGACATCCTGAAGACACTGGACAATATGAATGTCCCACCAAATACCAGACAAGGTACTCACAAATTACCACACAGGTGGTAAACCATTATGTATGCAAGGAGTAATCAGGGACCTAGGGGCACAAGTCAACAGTAATCTGTCATGTGACACTCACAATGCCAATGTGGCTAGGAAGATTGTCGATACTGGACACAGTATCATGAAAGGATTCACATCTACATCAACAGAGGTCACTGTGCCCCTGTACTGTTCCCTTATCAGACCCATAATCTAGTACAATGACTCATATGGGATGTACCATACGTGACACCTGCAGCGGTTCGGAAGACCTCAAAGGTACCCCACCAAGAGGATAAAGGGTGTGAAATATATGTCATATGCTGCCTGGCTGTAGACACCCCAGCTGAATGCAGTCACAGACTGCCTACACAGAGGCATTGTATGTCTGTTGTACAAGGCCATGTCCAACACAGGAGTAATGGACATGCTCCACCACAGGAAATCAAAGCCATTGGAGCTGTGAGAGTGACAGAAGTCAGCCTCAACACATAATGAAATAGGATGTGCTGGAGGGACAGATACATAACCCAGAGGCTCCCCACACCCAGAAACAGGATCTCAATCCATGTTAGGCAGAGCCCCTCACTGACACCCCTCAACAGGAATATTGCCAAGTGGATGGATGATCGTACATGTATACTGGGGGGCTTCACTGTGTCACGACCAGACAGAGGCACAGTAAAGAAAACATAAATGGCCATAATAGCCACATAGCAAGGGGCAGCGAAAGACACACACACTCTGGCTTGGCTTACTAATGCCCTAGGGTGGATAGCCTAGTATGAACCCATGAACCTATGAAGATACAAATTGTACAGGACACTAAGGATAATCACAAGGCTTACTTAACTGATGGTAGGAACCATGTTGGGAATCCACAGATATGCTCCGAATCACACAGATATTACAAACAACATACCAAACACACACACATATAGCTAACATACAACCTGACAGGTGCAGTGCAAACCCCCCCCCCCTGCAGAATTCAAAATATCTATCCCAGCAGACTGCTGGTCCCCTGACATTGCAGATGCTGAGGTAACAGCCATCATCTGCAAAGCAAAACACACAACAGCAAAGGTATGTGATGGTGTCCTGGGCTGAGGCCAACATGGACTCCAAGAATAATGGAATGCCAAATCACACTACTGCCCAATGTCAGCCTTACCACAGGATATGTACCCAAAGAGCAGTGTACAACAACAGTGGTCCTTCACAACAAAGGTGTTGCCTGAATGGATACTGCAAACTACCACCCCAGGATCCTGACAAGCTTGGTCTGCACAGCTATGGAAAGGATCAGTATGTACCACAGACATAAAGCTATTGTGGACCTACTGATACTGGACTCTACACAGTGTGGCTGTCGTAACTGCAGATCCTGCCCCTAAACATGTTTGACCCATTTGAAGCAGTCATTAAGGTCATTGATGAGGGCAATGTGGTCCACACAGCGTAGCTGGACCGTGCATATGCTTCTAGACAATACCCTACGAGTTCAGTATGGATATGTTTACCAGCTTAAATATATACCCCTATGTCAGTAGAGGGGTTGCAAACCAGACCAAGGACAGAACTGACATGGTCAGACATGCTGCATCCATGTCAGACTACAAAGCAGATATGAGTGGCATCCCACAAGGCTTGGTCCTGGCCCCCCCCCATTCTGTATATATGTCCCATAGGTATAGGCCAACATGAAAGGACTGTGACTGAACATGTATGCAGAGAAGTACAAACAGCCCACCATATCCGACCCCCAGCTGACACAAGCAACCCACAAAAGGGCCACCTACAAACAGACAACTGGAGCCATAGCCATGTCAGCAAGCTAATTGCAGAACTGTGTATAGACAACCACCGTGGATATACAGTAAGTGCCCACAAATTACCACACAGGTGTTAACCCATTACGTACCTAACATGTAATGAGAGACCTGGGGACAAAAGGTGATAGATATCCTGCACTGGACAAACATGTGGCTTTAGTGTTCGCAGAAACATACCATATACCCACCCAATCATGAAGGTTGTCAGATGTAGATAAGGTGAGGTCACTGTGGCTCTGCAGTCATCCTTCATCAGCGTCACAATTGACTACAATAGCCCCTGTGGGATATACCTCAGCAGACACCTCCATCAACTGTAAAGTCCACAACAGTACCCCACCAGGAGTAGCAAAGAGCATGAACAGATGCCATGTGTTGCCTGAGTAAACAAACTGCAGCCCCACACACTGCCATACTGCCCAGCTACAGGCAAGTTGTGCCTGATGTATGAAGCCATGTCCAACCTAGAATCAATGAACATGCTGCACCTTGTACAATCTGAATGGCAGTGAGCTATCCACATGAGAGACCTGAACCCCAGCACTGACATACATAGGACAAGCTGTACAGAATGATCCATAACACAGAAGGCACCCCCACTCTTGAGTAAACTCCCGGTACAGGTTAGCCAGAGAGTCACCTATTGACACCCCTCAAGAGGAATCCCGATGAGTGGATGGGAGATGGTAGGTTAACCCTGGGTATCACTGTTATGTCAGAGGTAGACGGAGGCACAGTATACTAACCATGACATATGTCATGGCAAACTCCAGTTACAATGTGTGTCGAAGGACAAACACACCCTGTGACTAGCATCAGAAATGGCCTAGGGAACATCGCTAGTATTTGCCAATGTCCACCTATGTTGTGGAATACACTACCAATGTTGGACGAGCCTGGTGTAGGTAGTCCATATCTGAACATAATCCAACATGGTCATACGTGCACAACTGGCCCCTACACAGTCTGTTGTGCTCACTATGAAGATGTCAAGCAGTGATAGGACTAAAGCCCAGGATACTGTCCACCACAGTGAAAGTACTGAACCAGTACACTATACGGTACTACAGTGTTAGGTCATTATGAAAGTATGTTGACAACTGTCTGCAAAGTATCCCATGCAATCCCTGCAGGCACAGTATAATCCCTGTTGTGGCAGACATGAAGCAGTTGGCCAGTTAGTACACAACATGACACCCAACACACAACCATAAACGTGAGCTATTGTTGAAGTTCACGCACACCCAAATATGTGGTGGACTTCAGAGTGCAACATATGGAAAGCTCACAGTGGGCATGCTCGCACACTTTGATAAATGAGGCATATGTCAGACAACATGCCATGGAAAGGCTGAACTGGGCATTCTTACACACTTAGGCCATATCTCCGTTTAGCAGTTGGCCACACATATCTGGTATTTGTATGTGTCATTCCAGGAACCAACCACAACACAGCAATCTGCCCAGTGCACACAGTAAATGACTACAGAGACATAAGTATAGTGGATCGCCATCATATGCAAACATCTTCCACAGATACACAAGTTGGTCATAGGAACAGGGAATGCTATGGCAATAAAGACCTGCAAACAGTAGAATAGCACAACAAATATTGTGCATCTAACAATTGAACATATGGGTGTAGAGGTCAATAGTAGGCTTGTTGCCCTAGGGAATGACAGCTCAGCCAGAGTGTGCTTGGCATCTGCATCTCCAGTACAGTAGGCTACTGTGCCACTGTAAAGTAGGTCACATAAGGCAACGTGTGAGGCTAGTGCGCTGTGCCTCTGTCAAGCAGGGGCACAGTGGAGATCCCAGGGTTTGAATGTGCTAAGCCACAGCCATGTTGTTGGTGTATGCTGGAAGAGGGTTGCTGAGGATCTCTAACAGTAAGTGGCCATCAATAACAGACTGAGGGGAGCCCTATCTGCATTGTCTGGACAATTCCACTGTCAACACTGTGTTGTGATGATTATGTGTGAAGTGCCATGCCGGAACTGTTCACAGATGTCCTCCCTCTGTGGGCTACAGCTCTGCAATGTATTAGCTCACTCTGTCTGTTGGACGGCTCATATATGGCTGGTATACACCTGACAGGTGTCTTGTTGTGGAGCAGTCATGGGTATATGTGGGATAGCATGATCAATGCAAACCATACACATGCTCATAGAATGCAATTGTCAAGGATTATGCTGAGTGGCCAGTATAGTCCCCCAGCATGGGTCCTTTGAAGTCGTCCACCCCAATCTTCACAACTGTAGAGTCTGCTTGTGCTAAATACAGTTTGTGTGCAGTGACAACCTTGCCTGGGGGTGGGGATGGGATATGGATGTCCAGGGAAAGGTGGGTATGGTCAGATATCAACAATGGTGGTCTACCTCTGGTGTGGAACAGTGAGTACCCATGTTGCAGATGGACAGGTGCAATATGTATTCCCCCATGTGGCTGTGGTGTGTGGTTCTGCCATAGCACATGGACCCACAAATTGTAGTGGCTGTAGGGTAAAGTGGTAGAGGCCTGAGTAGTTCTCACACACAATATGCCTGTACCTGATGTTAACAACTGGAATGGTGTATGTGAACACCTGCATATCCTGGCACTGTTCCCAGGGAAGCTAAGTGTGTGTCCTGGATGTGGGTGTGGTGTTCTGGACTGGTTGTGTTGTGTGTTACAGGTCCTGTGGTCATGAAGCATGGTATAGAACATAACCTGCCAGTGCGATGTGCATATCTGACCCTGACGTAGATGGCTGCAAATGCATATATATGCTATCCCCCACCTGACAGGTAGTACTAGATGTACATACCTCTGTAGAAATAAAGATGTCAGCACCCTATAAATACTGCAGGTGCAGACCAGATGCCCAGTAATTTGGTTAGCGAGCTCTGCTAATGCGTCTCCCTCAAGTGTCATAATATAGGTAGGTAGGAGTTCGAACCATGCAATTGCTCAGTGTGTGTGTGTGTGTGTGTGTGTGGGTAATCAGGGTTAAAGTGTGTGCAAGTCTGTGTGAGGGAGATGTCCTTTTTGGCAGCTGTGAAAGCACTCTACAGGATGCACATTCCCCTTTCTCAGCACAGATGATGTCAGCACCCTATAAGTACAGCAGGAGAAGAGAAACCTCCCAGTAATTCAAATAGCGCGCTCCGCTAATGCGTCTGTCATGAGTGTTATAACATAGTTAGGTAGAGGTTTGAATCCTGCAATTGCCCAGTGTGTGTGGAGGGGGGTTAGTGTGTGTGCAAGTCTGTGTGAGGGAGATGTCCCTTTTGGCAACTGTGAAAACACTCGACAGGATGCACATTCCCCTATCTCAGCACGGATGATGTCAGCACCCTATAAGTACAGCAGGAGAAGGGGAAACCTCCCAGTAATTCGAATAGACTCTGCTAATGCATCTGTCACGAGTGTCATAACATAGTTAGGTAGGGGTTTGAATCCTGCAACCGCCCAGTGTGTGTGGAGGGGGGTTAGTGTGTGTGCAAGTCTGTGTGAGGGAAATGTCCCTTTTGGCAACTGTGAAAGCACTCGACATGATGCACATTCCCCTATCTCAGCACAGATGATGTCAGCACCCTATAAGTACAGCAGGAGAAGGGAAACCTCCCAGTTATTCGAATAGTGCGCTCTGCTAATGCATCTGTCACGAGTGTCATAACATAGTTAGGTTGGGGTTTGAATCCTGCAACTGCCCAGTGTGTGTGGAGGAGTGTTAGCGTGTGTGCAAGTCTGTGTGAGGGAGATGTCCCTTTTGGCAACTGTGAAAGCACTCTACAGGATGCACATTCCCCTATCTAAGCACGGATGATGTCAGCACCCTATAAGTACAGCAGGAGAAAGGAAACCTCCCAGTAATTCAAATAGCGCACTCCGCTAATGCGTCTTTCTCAAGTGTCATAATATAGTTAGGTAGGAGTTTGAAACCTGCAAGTGTGTGTGTTTGGATGTGGGGAGTTTGTGTGTGTGCAATTCTGTATGAAAAACATGTGCTTTTTTGCAATCAGGAGATCACACTACATGATGCACATTACCCTTTCCAAACAGTGATGATGTCAGCACCCTATACATACAGCTGGAAAAGAGACACCTACCAGTAACCAGAATAGCGCAGTCTGCTACAGCATCACTCTCAAGTGTCATAACATAGTTAGGTAGGAGTTTGAAACCTGCAAGTGTGTATGCGTGCGTTTGGATGTGGGGAGTTTGTGTGTGTGCAATTCTGTATGAAACACATGTTAGTTTTGGCAATCATGAGATCACACTACCTGATGCACATTACCCTTTCAAAACACTGATGATGTCAGCACCCTATAAGTACAGCCAGAGAAGAGGGACCTCCTAGTAATCCGAATAGTGCACTTCGCTAATGTATCTCTCTCACGTGTCATGACCTAGTTAGGTAGAGGTATGAATCCTGCAAATGGCAAGTGTGTGTGTGTGTGTGTGGGGGAGGGGGTAGTAGGGTGTATGTAAATGCAAGTGTGAGAGAACAGATCCTTTTGGCAAATACTACAATACACCAGGTGCTGCATATTCCCCCAGTAAACACAGGGGATGTCACCACACTATCAGCACAGCCAAACAGGGCTAGTTGGCCAGTAATGCCAATAGTGCGCTCTGCTACTGGGTCTATTACCATCGTCAGAGTACAGATAGGTATGTTTTGGTAACCCACAACTGCCACGTGTGGTTGTCACACATTATGACCTTGTGTGGGTCTTTGTGCATAACAATGCATGCCATTGCCTAAACCAGCAATGGCAATGCACACATGATGTATGTGTGTGACACATACACATAAATACCTGTGACCTGCAGTAGTTACCATGTCTGACACATGCCTCGAGTGGATAAATGGTATATGCAATGCATAACGATATGACTGTGTCTTACTGTGCAGGGGCCGCACATGGTATGTGTCTATACAGTGTGGGTGTATATGGTAAAATACCTACAGCAGGGGATACACATCTGGTCTGGGCCATATAGTGTACATGTAGTTGATGTACAGGTGCTGCATGTTCCCACCTGTTGTGGGAGTGGTAACATGTCATTCCACTGCAATTCAGTGACCACATGCTGGGAACCCTTCAACTAGTGTGTTGTAGCTACAGTAATGCTCATGCACAATGTTTGGCTGGATGCAGTCCAGCCATATAAAGACAGTTCTTGAGAATGTCATATTGCCAGTGTTGTTATGGAGGATAGGTGGGTTTCCTGTGTATGGGAGGGTTGTGTGTGCCAGGCTATGAACCAGACGGCAGTCTGACACACTGTTAGCTGCACATGAATAGGCCCTGATGCTTTGTGCTGTGCCAACAACCTGGAGGTGTGTGTATCTGTGGTGCCTTGGGATACCACCCCCCTGTCCATGTGTGTTACATGTGTAGGGGATGACAGGCATGGTATGAGGTATAACCTGGCAGTGATGGGTTGCACCTGTGAGACATGAATCAGGACTCTGGTACTGCACAGACATTGCAGTTCACCGTGCTGAGGACAGTGTCCAGTGCATGCATCTTGTGGTGTACACTGCTGGTGTTGTGTAGCATCACTGTTAGTGTCCTATCCTGTGTGATACCCATGGAGGTGGCTATGTAATCCGTGTCCTGCAGCATAAGGCAGTATGTGTGTATCAAGGGGCTTCGCCAATATGCATTGGGCCATGGGTGTCATGTGCAAGCTGCCCCTCGCACATCATTGTGGCTTCCCTAGCATGTAAGCACACATTGACAGCCAGTGGATACCCTATGAATGACATTGGAGACTGAGCAGAATGTAGACATAGAACACCCTTCCTACATATAGTGGTAGCATACCTGGTGGGGGTATGATGGCAACCAAGATCAGGCTCATACTGGCCTGTGCCACATGCTGAGAGATCCCTTTTATGTTCCCTATCATGTAGTCCAGGGAGGTATGTCTCAGGTCATCCATAGTAGCATGGTCAATGACTGAGTCATATGTGTCCATGCCTCTGACTGACCTGTATGCATGTGTTTTGTGGTGGACCATAGTGCCCCAGAGGCATATCACTGTGACCTTCACCATGTACAGCCTGTTGAGTGGGACCCCACTGCAGCGGCCAAGAGAGGTACCTGACACATCTGTAGCAGGTGTGTTGTGTAGCCCTACAGGCTGTGAGTGTGTGGCACATGGGATGTGTGTGCCATGTGTGGCATGTGCTCTGTTCCGATGTAACATATGCCTGTGTGCCAGCTGCGGAGGTGTGTGATGCTCAGGCAGGATGCTATTCTGAGTCCCCAAGTATGCCCCAGTGTGTTCAGCTTGCTGTCAGTGCGTGTCTATGTCTGACTGGTATTGTAGTCACTGTAGTATGACATGCCACCTGACAGGGTATGGCATTACTAGGTTCAGAGTGCTCAGTCCCCAAATTGGCTATGTGGTGGCATCCCACACATGTGTTGTAAATTCCTGGCCAAGGGTGATGGTTGACTGCATACATGTGGCAGCTGTGACATTGCCACATGACTCACATAAACCACAACTGGACCATAGAGGTGATTCACAGGTTACCTTTGCACATGCTACCCTAGTAGTGTGATTGCCATGGTGAGTACCAACACATAGGGCCAATGGGGAACAACATACTGAAGGTGTGTATGTGTGGGTGTACAGCTACTGTTTCATAGCACTGGCATATATGACTGCACACATGGGTAAATGCCAGGTAAGACATGTGCAATGTGTCACAGGCAACATACATGTGAACAGGACAGACAGTGACGTTCTGTCATGTGTAAACTTGACATACGTATCGTACGCTATGCAGATTTCACTAGGAGTCCACAGAAGCACTGTAACTCTGCATTGCAGGTGGAAGCAGTATTCCAGGGAACCCCAAGCGAACATGCATGCAAACAAAGCTACAGTAAGCAGGGCTGGAAGTAGTCCATTGTACAACAAAGAAGGGGTAACATTAACAGTAGGTAACAGTGCAAATATGTAGGCACTATCAACATGTACCCAGAAATGCACAGTGCAGATGCCCATGGTAGAATTGATATTATGTCATAGTTAATTGTGATTTGGATTACATTGGTACTGCACACATATCAACATGCGCAAACATCCACATTGCATAGTCATTGTGGGCAACTTGCCACCATTACTGTACATGTCCATCATTGCGTATCACTACTTGCATTAGCTTCCCCCCTGTGCTACCCATGTATGTGGCTATCTGTTGATATCCTTACCACCGGTATGGAATAATGTGCAGCTGTTACACTTTGGTACGTACTATGGGTGCAGATAACAATTCAGGACAGTCATATGGTTACTGCATCAGGCATGCTGGGATATACACACAGTCATATCAGCACACTGTACTGTTACCAACATGATACTACTAATACACTTTTATGTAGTCACCCTATGCATCAGCAATGTGTTTACCTGTTCCTGCACTGATGTTGGAGATTGCAGGAGGTGGCACAGTTTCATCATATGCACAGGGTGTGAATTAGGTATGCCTGAGTCTGCCACTGATACCACCAACTGACATGTGTGTGTATGTGTGTTGGTTAGGGACAGCAGTACAGGGTGGGGCACTGTTGGTGCAGTGAGTGTGTGTATGTGGTAGCCCTAGGTGTTAACATTTCGCATGTGTGTATGCACGCACACAGTTCCACCTCATGGCTGCCATATATAGGGGTTTGTGGACAGCCACAGACTACACCTGGCAGGTCATACAGATCAGTGTCTGTGGGCACGGACACGGTACCTGTGCCTGGCAGGGGTGCTACGGACCATTTCTGGTACTAAGCCAGACTGGGTACTGTCATCAGAAGCGGGAGTGTGTTGACTGGACTCAGGTCCCTGTTGGGACTGTCCAGAGCCACGTGCACATGGTCTCCTGGGGTGTTCCGATGACAGCACAGACCCAGCATTGCTGGGGCTGCTGCTGGCACTATGGGGGCGTGCGCAGGCCTGTTGTCATCTGCGCCGACTGCCAGCTGCTGCTGTTGCTGGCATACGGCCACGTTGATGCCGCAACCGCCCACCATTGCTCTGGCTCATGGACATTTGGTTGTGGAACTGCTGTAATATGTCCCCACAACGTCTGTCTATGACATCGGTGAAATTACGGATAGCATCCGCAATGTCACGCATACTGTCAGTCATGGCTGTGCGACATGCTCTCAGCTCCCTCAGACCCTGTCTGGTGTACCTTTCCATATGCGACTGTGCCTGCATGACAGCCCGAAACATAGCTGAGGTTGACAGACCTCTTTGGGCACGTCTGCCAGAGGCAGTATGCCCACGGATGCTCCCACGAGAACCCATGGGCAACTGTCTGTGTGGTACCATTGCAGGGCCCTGCCCATGGCTGCTGTGTGGGGAAGCATGTGCCACAGATACCACATTACCCTGGTCAATGCCCACTGTATCCTGCCCATCACCTAGGGACAATGGTGACAAAGGCTGTACTGGCAGGATGACTGTGCACAATGATGGGGTTGACAGCTGTGTACTGTCAATTGGCTGACCAATGGCGGACCCTGACATACCTTCCTGTGCCATTACACAGATATCATCATTACCAGTACCTGTGGCACCAGATTCAGGTTCCCTGCTGCAGGACACCAGAGTAGCACCAGAACCTGTGGGAGGAAGACAGGAAACACAGTTTACAGTGTCCGCACAATGTTACCAGTGATGCACTTATGCACACATGCACACATGCACACGTGGACACATGCACTCATGCACACATGGACACAGGCACACATGCACACATGCACACGTGGACATGTGTACACATGCACACATGCACACATGCACACGTGGACACATGCACACATGCACACATGCACACGTAGACACAGGCACACATGCACACATGCACACATGCACACGTGGACACAGGCACACATGCACACATGCACACGTGGACACAGGCACACCTGCACACATGCACACATGCACACCCCGCAGTATACACACAGAGCACTACTGAGGTACACTAGTATTACTAGCACTATCAGGACTATTATAGGTATTGTTAAACACACTTACCAGCATGGATGGCCTGCCTTGCTGTAACACCGGAGGGACCTGCAGAAATGAGGAGATTAATGTCAGTGGGACAACTGTGCCATTGATACTGCATATGATACAGTGCAGTAGTACACCAGTTGCCTTTCACACGTCAGCTGCTGATATTGCCAATATCACACCTACATAATTACATACTATGTTGACAGCTACATACCATGGACACACCTTACACATGCATAAACTAACAGTGTACAGAACAGTCAAGTGTACATATGGCATATTACCTGCACGCTCCATGTCTGCTGCTGTGTGGATCCAGCCTCCATCATGATGCAGGTGTATTGCTGTTGCTGTTCCAGGGCTGGAGCCACAACACTTAGGAGTAGCCCCTCCAGTCTGGTGAGGGGGGGATGTGTGGCCACCCCACCTCCTGTGGCAACCTGTTGCCTGTGGATATCCGACGCACGCTGATGGACATTTCTGATTAAATCACTGCAGTGATGTCGTACCTGCTCATATGTCCTATTATGCATGCCAATGTCATTTACCCTACGGACAAGGTCTTGCCACAGTGCAGCCCTCTCCTGCTGATTCTGGCTGGTGCGGGAAAACAGTATGTCATAATCCCACACCAGGCTCTGGTGTATCTCCTCATCCTCCGCTGCAGAGTAGGCAGGATTACGCTGATGCGCCATCTCCCTGGAAGAGAACACAAACAGGATATCAGCAGACTATGTCAGCAATATATGGCACACATACTATACATGATACTCAAGTGTAGTGATATACTACTACTCCCATATGTTGCATGTGTGTGTCTCGTGGTGGATACACAAGTACATGGCCAGATATCAGTGCTCAGCCAACACCTGTACAACAATACCTGCCACATTCCATACAACATAGTAGCATGCCCCATCGGTCAGCACACTGCAACAGGTCCAATGCACAACCTCACTCTGGGGGTTCATACCATAGTACCGTATGTGGAACGCCATCCACTAGTGTGATCTGGATACAACTTACTTGGCCTGGATATACATATCCCACCACCACCACCAGCACAGTAGACTACTTTGATATGTATGTGATTAGACAGTTATTCACTTGTTAGGACTGAGATGGTATCCATGCAGCCCACTGGGCCAGTGGAAGCCACAACCCACACTGCTGACCCCTTTGCAAATGCTTACCATGGACATCCCACAGATTGCATGGAACTTGCACACAAATTTCTCACCCAGACCCTATGCACAAAGGTTAGGCATCCTGCCCGGTGGACCCCAGCCAGAGGCAGATTGTATAACAATAGCAGGAGGCTACTGCAGGACAGAGCAGATTCTGTGGTCAGCACTGGTAATACACTACGGTCTCTCATAACAACGGCCATGGCCTGCTCTGGGAGGGAAATGGCCACAAACACTATAGATAACCACAAGGCCTTCTTCAGTTATGTTACACATATGGACCAAACACCTCAGATATGCTCTGAGTTAATACACACCTACTTAACATTCACCGAACACACAGATATTGGCAACATTCTTGCAGACAGGTTCAGTGCATGAATCCCCCTCCTTCTCCCCCACAAGTAGAAATACTTATCACAGCTGAATGAAACCTCCCTATCATCTCACATGTCCAGGTGAGGGCTGCCCTCAGCGAAGCGGAACACACAGCATCACTGTGACCTGATGGTATCCCTGGATGTGTGCTACGTGCACTCCAAGAGGACATACAACCGCATATAAGACTGATATTTAACCTTGGCCGTACTACAGGATATGTACCTGAACACTGGCATACAGCAACAGTGGTCCCACACCACTAAGGAGGCACCTCTACTGACTCTGGGAACTACCGCATCATAAGCATAACTGGCCTGGTCTGCTAAGCTATGGAATTATTCAGTATGGGATGCATATACAGCGATATTGGGTACCTGCAGACACTTGTTCCCAGCCAGTTTGCCTTTGTGATGGGCTGATCCTGCCTTTTAAACCTGGTTGACCTTTTGTTAAATAAATTTGTTAGAGTCAGACTGTAAAAATCATTGAGTTATTCAAACACAATGTCAATTAATAACAAACAATAATGCAGGAGAAACTCAGATATCACTAATGTACATTAGGAGGCAAAAAACCATACACAAAGTTTGTATAGAATTTTGACTGCTTTATTGACCAAAACACATTGGTTATATACATTTCATTATCAGTTTTGCCCACCTTACTGGTGTGGTCAGTGACAGGGTCTTTACATCATAGTTATTCATAAAAAGTGCTGATTTTGTGTTTTTCAAAAAGTCCTTTTCCCATGAGAATGTTGCAGCCTTGCAGACAGCTGGTCAGTCACGATGACCTCCTGAGGATGTAGCCAATTCAAGGTTCTCTGATTAGTTCAAATACAATAGATGTAAGTCTTCCTTAAAGCCTCCTTTTGTTTCTCTTGTTCAGCTGCGAACTATCAGAGATAGTGCGCACAAGGCTACTTCCCTGGTGGAGGCAGGAAAGAGGACATACATGCAAACAGATTTATTATTTTCCAACTTTGCAAAATAATCTTTACTTGAAAGACATGAGCCAGACTGCATCTGCAAGCTGCCAAGGTCAAATTTCTGATTACACTGCAGCTTGTACTTCAAGCAATAATATGCAGGTTTATTTTTACTGTTATTCTAGTAAGACAGAATTAAATGCATTAAGTACATTTATTCCTAACTAAAGCACACATTTCTCTATATATTTGATCATACAACTTATATGTGTTTGGATGATTAAATACACATCTTCCTAAGCAGCACACATTGTAAATATATTTTTCTAGGCAGCATGTATGTAAATATATTTTCTAAAGCACACATTGTAAATATATTTTCTAGGCAGCATGTAGATTTTTCTAACATTCTCCTCCTTTTAATGCATTTTATTCTGTTTAAAGCATAAACAATATTATTTCATTCCTCAGCCTTTCCTTTCAAGGGCTTTCAGCTAAGTAAGTCATTGGTTTTATATTTCAGAAAAGCATCATTTGAAATTAATCTTTTAATTTCAACACTTTGGTAAAGAGTTTCAGTAGCAGATATATCAACAAATTTTTGATTAATCTTTTCATGCAGGAATTTCACAGTAAACACATGTTCCTATTAGGAGTATACCCACACAAATAGCAATTAAATGTTTAATAGGATGGAACCCCACCCCCCCAAACAGATTCTGGAAAAAGTCCGTCAGTGGGTTTGGGCCTGGTTTAGTCATTGCTGATACTTGCTGAATTACCTCTAGGTGGTCATTGATTTCATGTTGGTTGTCTGGAATGTATGCACAGCATTCTTCTTCGTGTACCACCTCTTGCCGCTAGGGTGAAGTAAAGAGCCATTCGATTTTGTAGCACAACAGTTTTTATTGCATTCAGTTCATTAGTCACCAATTCTAGGGTGGAAAAAGTTGCATTGCTTATGACTTTTTGACAGCTTCCTCAGCTCCCAGATCGATTTGACTGCTCCATAGGCTGGTGGCATTCCTGCCCTGGATATAACACTGTTGCCCAAGTTCATATGAGTCAATTTACTTTTGTCTTTCACTGAATTATGGCCTTTTCAACCAGCTTCGATTTTACCAACTGGATTCACAGATTTTTTTTTTTTTTCTCACTGGACCTTCAGATTCTCGAGCTGTTTTCCTTACGTTTCGTATTTTACCCAAAGGTAATTCTGCAGTATGTCTTATTGCTGAAACCAGATAACCCAAAAAACAACTGCCGGACCAATTCTCAGGTAACCATTTATATGCCTTTTTCCCACAAATAAAATCATTACTTTGGTACTGATACGTGTTATCCCTGCATGAAACATTTTCCTATTTCTAATAGACAATTGCTTAGTTAAGACTAGATTGTCACATACTGCATTTAATGTAGTTTTCATTGAACTCAGATATGAATCATGGTTTGTATTACAAACAGTACCCCCTTTTGACTTTAATGTAACATTTATAAGACATTGTTATATTACCATTACTCCAGCCCACCTGGAGGGTATTACTCTCATACAATTTCTTTTGTGTGAACAGGTAAAAAAAGCAATTTTGTCCTGTGATCTCACAGTGCCTGTGTCAAATAACAGGTTTTCCCAAGTTTCATTTATTCCCAAGGGACAGCAGACATTAAAAGTCCTCCATATGCTGTGGGTATTGCAGTACAGACCCAGCAATTTGAAACGCTCATAGTCTCTACATAAACTCGTTTCATAGCCAGGTATGTGTTAAAGTTTGGGTGCCAGTCTGTAGCCAGTCCTTCATCACGTTTTATTAATTTTATTTCTGTAGTTATATGCAAGAAAAACCATAACAACAAAAAGGTTACTACAAACATAGTTTTTAAGTGTATGATCAGTAGGCCAGTGAACCAATGTCTCTGGGGTTGTTTCACATTTTTATTTATTCTGCCTCTGGCCATCCTGTTCCTGTGGTATGTCCAAACTGAATTTCTTAACAGGTTTGCAGTGGGTTAAATGAACCCAAGATGATCTCTCAGCAATATTTACTGCAGTGGGTGTTGCCAACAGTGCCTGGTACGGACCTTCCCACCTTGGACTCGCCCAGTTCTTTCTCTTTATGACTTTCAGCCAAATCCAGGACCCGGGGTCAGCACGGCTTCTGGTTTTGTTTCTTGTTTATCTGAAAAGAGTTCAACTGCAAAACAGTCTTATTTATAACAGTTTCTTTATTTAATTAGCTAGTGAACTGTCAGCCTCCAGCCCTGCAGGCATGAGAGCTTTTTACTGAGGCACATAATATGCCTTTCCAAATACTACTTTAAAGTGGATCAAACCCTTTACATTTGTTACTGTTTTTCATGCTCAGCAATGCTAGAGGTAAACAGCAAATCCAATTCTTTTGAGTCTTACTCATCAACTTTCTTAACTTGTTTTTTTTTTTTTTTTTTTAAATCCCATTGTACCTCTCCACCAGTCCTGCTGACTGTGGGTGGTAAGCACAGTGATTCCTTAAGGAAAAGCTTCTACCCATTTTGAAAACATATCTATGATCACTAAACAGTATTTTTCCTTCACATTTATTTAACTCTATGAAGTCCATACGAATAGTATGGAATGGATATGGTGGTGTAGGGAAACTCCTTGCTTGTTTTAAATGCTCCTTGTGCATGGTGCTTGTTACAAGTATGACAAGCTGCACAAAATTTTATTGTATAATTTATGTATCCATATGTTTGGAATATTTTATTTACTAACTGTACCATCCCCCCTGTTGAGACATGGCTCTGCCCATGGCTCAACAAAGCTGCATTTCTAAATAAATTAGACGGTAATATTGTTTTTTCCTTTGGAAATGTACAGTCCATTTTTAAAAATTGCACCTTGTTTTACCCAGTTTTGTTTTTCTGCTGTTGTAGTAAGCATTTGCATTGTTTTTAACATGTCTAAATCTAAAATCTCAAAGGGCTGTAATTTCTCAAAAAATAAAGTTCCTGAGTCTGAGGCTGCTTGCTTTGCAGCTGCATCAGCTCGTGCATTACCTTTTGAAATCTTATCCTGTTGTTTTGTATGAGCTACACATTTACAAATAGCTACTTTGGTAGGCAACTGAATAGATTCTAATAGCTCCAAAATAAATTGCGCATGATTAATAGGTCTTTCACTGGATGTAATCATCCCTCTATTTTCTTTATTATTGTGCAAACACATGCACTGTAGAAAAAGCATACTGATTATCAGTATATATGTTTACTTTTTTTTTTTTTGCCTTTTACTAAAATACATGCTTCTGTCAAAATTACCAGTTCTGCTGCTTGAGCATACAAGTTGTGTGGCAAAGTTTGTGCTTCTAAATTTTTAGTGTCTGTAACTACTGCATACCCCACCAGATTTTTCCCTGTAGGACCCCTTCTGCATGAGTCATTCACGTAATATGTCACCTCAGCATTATCCAAGGGCATATTTGTAAGATCTTATCTAGGTAAAGCTAACTGTTTATATGAGGTTGACTCAGCAGTATGGTCATACATGAAAGATGTCTAGCAGGAGAAAGGTATGCAACTTTTTCTTGTGGCAGAATTATTGCAACTGCATGAGGCATTCTCAATGTGAGAGGGTGGAATAACACCATTGAGGCTGAAGCCTGTACTGCCATTGCTGCTGCAACTACTGCTTGTACACAGTGAGGCAAAGATTGCACCACTGGGTCTAACTGTAATGAATAGTAAGCTATGGGGCATTGCTTATCCCCATGTTGTTGCTTTAATACTGATGTCATGTACCATTGCTTACAATCTATGGTCTAAAAAAACGTTTGTGATAACTTGGAAGTCTTAAAACTAATGAAGAAGCTATTAACTGCTTCAACCTGCAGAAAGCCATTTCTGCTTTTTGTTTTCATTGTAAAATAATTTGGTACCCAGTTCCAACAAAAATTAGTTGTACCTAGGAAAGACATTATTTCTTTTTAGTTGTTGGTTTGGGCTTGCAAAATTGCTGTTTTTTTTTTTTTTTCTCTTTCCCACTATTTAGTATTTTACCTTTACTGAATATCACATATTCCAGGTATCTAACCTGTGTTTTTTTCCCAAAGTTTGTAACTTACTCTTGTTTACTTTGTGTCCTTGTATTACTAAAAATTTTAACAATGCTACTGTATTCACCCTGCACTGCTGCTGGGTGCTGCTAGCAAGATGTCATTTACATAAAGTAAAATTTGACTACCTTCTGGTGGGGTAGACCCTGCCAGATTGCTAGCCATTTTTGTGCAAATATTATTGGGCTCTCACAATATCCCTGTGGTAGTCGTGTATATGTATACCTTTTACCCTGAAATGTAAATGCAAACCAATATTGACTATCAGGATGTATAGGTATTGAAAAGAAAGCATTGCTTATATCTACCACAGTAAAATACTTTTGTTGTGGCTTTAAATAATTTAACAAGGTATGTGGGTCTGGCACCGTAGGTGCTTTAGGTATTACTGCATTATTCACAGCTTATAAATCTTGTACCATCTGCCATTCCCGTTTGCCTTTTTTTAACAGGAAATAGGTGTATCACATGGTGAATCAGGAGATTCTACCAGTACTTTTGAGTAATGCTGCTTATTATAGGCTTAATTTCTACTTTTGCATTCTTTCCCAAAATGTATTTTTTTTCTGTGGTCTAAAAGCTGACTTTGGGGTAATTGTAACTGGTCCTGCTGCTTGAATAAGCCCTACATTTGACTTGCCTGTTGACCACAGAGTTGTTGGAATTTTACACAAGGCCTTTTCTTTTCTTTTAATAAAATGCTAATCAGCTGTCCTTACTAGATTGCAAGTGTACAGCTGTATGTGTCTGTGTCAACCAATTCAGTTTTGTTTTCATATCCCTTGTCCTGACATTTTTAAATCAGTCTGTTTTCCCATTTTGTTACCTTTTTTTCTAAGTCTGCCCATTTAAAACTTTTGTTTTTTGTCAAGCTGACATGTGGCAGTCTATTGGACTTATACAATCTCATGAACTCCTGAGGTAATGAACAGCTTACTACACTGTTTCCCTCAGTATTCCAGCATAAAGTTTGTAATATTAATTTGTCAGCAGGATTTTTACTTATATTTTTATTAGGTCCTGGTGTGCTACAGTAGTATGGAGTACAATGTAACAAGTGCTGCTGATCAGTGTCAAGGGAGGGTACCTTACTGATGGCTACGTTTATCAGTTCTTTGGTTACTGCCCCTGGACCAATCATAACTAGGTCCTGGCTGTACCAATAATAGGCTTCACCCTCTGATCACACCACAAGAGCATTCATTTGTCTTTGTGCTTCCATACCCTGCATGGTAGGAACTACTGCTATGCCAAATATCTGCACAAGGTCTTTTTCCAGTAAGTTTACTGGATATTTTTGCAGAGACTACAATTTTACTTTTCTGAGTCATACCTGAAACAGGGTCAGTTATTGCTATATTATGGGAAAGTGGTTCCCTGTATAGCTGTCTATTTGCTGCTTTTACTAATATATAATTAGGTGATTTAGAATGTTTTGGTAACTTGGAGGGGTGTATCAAAGTCCGTGACGCTCCTGAGTCACACAGGAATTTGACCTTTCTTCCCTTCACCAGAAGTGTTACTTCTGGTTTTGTATTTGCTAGGTAGAGCTCCAGGCTCAACAATGCTAAATTTAAAATTTTATTTTCATTTTTATTCTTTACATCTGTTTGTACTTCCTCTATTCCCTCTACTACATTCACATTTTTTTTTGTTTATTAACCTTTCCTGATGATTTTTGGTTATTATCACTATTATATAGTCAGTCCACATCTCCTTTATCTTCTGTTATTGCTTTCTTATTTTGTGTATAGTCCCTAGCTAGATGCCCTTTTTACCTGACTGTAATACAAATACTTTAGCTCCGTCTTCAACAGTGAAGACTTGTGTCCCTTTTTTTCTTTTTACTATTAAGGTGTCTTTCAGTACGTCTAGCATACTCAAGTAAGGCTTGCAGCCTGCTTGTTCAGTGATTTATCATATGCCTTGTAATAAAACTACTAACAGAGGCAATGCAACCTTTTAAAAATGTATATATATATATATTTTTTTAATTGTTATTTTAAGCATTTTAATAATCTAGCATAATATCCATCTACTGTCTCATTTTCCTGTTGTAGGCATTAATTAATGCAAGTCCAGTCTACTCTAAGTTTTCATTTTTCAGAGATTCTGTCTGTTAGACCTTTTACTCTGTTGTCTAAAAATGTTTCAGAATTTTTTAAGCTTCTGTTTTTCTTTTGCCTGACGCGCGCGGTCAGATTAAAACTTGTTTAAGGAGTTTAACTAGTGAAAGTTTATCTAGTTTACTATCAAATTTATAGTTGTTAACACATTTTGCAAAATATCTCACATTATTTGCTCTCTGTAATTGTATATATTTTGCATCTTCTGTTAGGGGCGGGTCACGTGACCCTTTAGTGCATTCCTTTCCCATGTCTCTGAAAGAAAAAGAAGAGAGAGAGAGAGAGAGAGAGAGAGAGAGAAAAAACAACAACAGAACTGTTACGTAACCCTTTCTCTTGTACCACGTGGTATCTCTATTCCCCGTATTCACAGTAGTGTCTAGAATGACTGTTTACTTTGTTTTGCTTTATTTCCTGATCTATGACTCAAGATACAATACACTACCTCTCTCCCTGCTATCACAAACCTTAGCAATAGCACAGTGTAACCTGGTCCCTGATCTAAAACAAAACAAAGAGAGGAATTCTGCTTACCGAGCCTCCTGCTTATGTTTGATAGGCTTTTAGGACCCAGTTTTCCGCTTTTCGCCACAGATCAGATAAGTGGACAGCCTCTTTAGGCACGACAATTCAGTCGGAGGTCTTTCCTTCTTCTGCGAGACTTCAATACCACCTATATATTCTGACCTGTAGCTTACCAAGGGAATTCGCACGATTAGGACCAAGATGTTAAATAAATTTGTTAGAGTCAGACTGTAAAATCATTGAGTTATTCAAACACAATGTCAATTAATAACAAACAATAATGCAGGAGAAACTCAGATATCACTAATGTACATTAGGAGGCAAAAAACCATACACAAAGTTTGTATAGAATTTTGACTGCTTTATTGACCAAAACACATTGGTTATATACATTTCATTATCAGTTTTGCCCACCTTACTGGTGTGGTCAGTGACAGGGTCTTTACATCATAGTTATTCATAAAAAGTGCTGATTTTGTGTTTTTCAAAAAGTCCTTTTCCCATGAGAATGTTGCAGCCTTGCAGACAGCTGGTCAGTCACGATGACCTCCTGAGGATGTAGCCAATTCAAGGTTCTCTGATTAGTTCAAATACAATAGATGTAAGTCTTCCTTAAAGCCTCCTTTTGTTTCTCTTGTCCCCAGCTGCGCACTATCAGAGATAGTGCTTACTTCCTGGTGGAGGCAGGAAAGAGGACATACATGCAAACAGATTTATTATTTTCCAACTTTGCAAAATAATCTTTACTTGAAAGACATGAGCCAGACTGCATCTGCAAGCTGCCAAGGTCAAATTTCTGATTACACTGCAGCTTGTACTTCAAGCAATAATATGCAGGTTTATTTTTACTGTTATTCTAGTAAGACAGAATTAAATGCATTAAGTACATTTATTCCTAACTAAAGCACACATTTCTCTATATATTTGATCATACAACTTATATGTGTTTGGATGATTAAATACACATCTTCCTAAGCAGCACACATTGTAAATATATTTTTCTAGGCAGCATGTATGTAAATATATTTTCTAAGCAGCACACATTGTAAATATATTTTTCTAGGCAGCATGTAGATTTTTCTAACACCTTTCAAAACAGTCACTACAGCCATTGATGAGGGCAAAGCACAGACAACTGCTGCCAGGATCATGGCCTAACACTGACTGACATGTAATGTATAGTCATCCCCTTTTGGTGGAACTACGTACACACAACATATCACATGGACATACCTATAGATACAGACCTATGACACATTTGGAGGGTTCACAGTATGCAGACTATTAACCTGCTACTTTACATTACCTGTGTTTGTCACAGCTGGTTGCGTTACCACTACTTCTGCTTCCTGCTGCTGCTGGCACGGCTTGCTACTGTCACTGCTGACAGCTTAGACTCAGTGTGTAGCGTGTGTTTTTTTTTTTCTCTCACTCTCTGTCTCTGTCTGTCTCTCTCCCTCCGTCTGCCTCCAGACAGTTCAATGAACGTATTGCATGTGTGGAGTGTTAGTACAGGATGCTTTTGTAGGTATCTGCATAGGTCCATGTGATGGCCTCTGCACCAATTGTAAGCCAGCATTTGCTAATTGCATGCAGCCAGTTGTGTACTGATTGCAGTTCTCACTGTGATTTCAGGACAGTGCTATAAAAGGGTATGTGAGATAGGCGTTGCCCTTTCAGATTGTAAGGGCGGGGACCATGCTGATATGCTGTGGACACTGTTCTGTGAGTGTAAAGGTTAGTATCTCTCTCATGATTCAGGCTCCATTCCTCTCTCCTGTTCCCTGTAGTAAGTGTGTATGCACAATGACACCTACAACTATATATATATATATATATATATATATATATATATATATATATGTAAATATACATACATTTATATATGTACATTAACTGACATTATTACCTACTAGCTACCAACTAGCATGGCTGTTTCTGCTCACACAGTACTATTATGGAAATCCACTAGTTTTGACAGTAATTCTAAATGACATGCTTTGTGTACTACACATCCTATATTCCCTTTACATTCATTCCTACTATTGCATGATATATTTATTTCAGCACAATGTTCTTGTATAAGAGTCATGGCTTGGTGTTAGTGGTAGGTCATGCAAACTACTGTTTCCAAGGTCCTGGGTTCGGGACTGACAGTGGGATTTTATTTTGCTTTTGAACTGACTACAGGACCTGTCAATCAGAGTGACTAAGGCACTTTTAAGCAGTTGTAACCGGGTTAGCGCTGGTTTGCGCTGAGCTCACACATGCGCACTGGTGTTTAGCTCCGCGCACACCCGCGCACACCCGCGCACACCCGCTTACAACCGCTTAACAGTGCTTACTCTGGAGCACACCCACGCTATTTTCTTTAGAAGAAATGAAAATGGGGAGACAGGAAAGTGGTGAAAAAGGGGTCACAAAGAGGGTAAGACAGTAGGGAAACAAGCTTTGGATTTGCAGGAGGGATGTAGGTAAGGCCCATAGCTGCCCATTTCTTCATCAGCAACAGCTGTGCATATGTATCTAATCTGGTGTGACATTTGAAACCTTCCACCCCTGAGAGAGATGTCAGGACAACAATACTACTTTTTGTACAGCCAATTGTAATTGATAGTTTCCATGTCCAGCAGACATGTGTGTGGAATGGGCAGCTATGTATGGGGCGTAATTTTTTTGTGGGTACAGAGTGCCTTTTTTTTTTTTTTTCAGGTGAGAGTGGTATGTCAGGTGAAGGAAGTCGGTATAGCTCGGGAGGTAGGTTGGGTAGGTCAACAGACAAGACAAACAAGATGCATACAGGGGCGGTATATGACATGTGTGGGGGGGTTACACAATTGACGGGGATGGAGGTTTGGATATCCAGAGCCCATGAGCCCACAGATGGCAACAGTGGAACTGATATCCCCACCCATGGGCAGTTGCCACTATTCCTTCACTGCCCAGGATGGGGCTGTGCTGGGGGCTGTGTAGGCCGGGCAACAGGCATGCCCGTACGTTGTGCCACCTGTGCCTCAAGCTGGTGTAGGGGGCCAAGAACAGAGTCCTGGATCTCCCTACGCACCACAGTCCGGACGCTACGGAGGGTGAGTGGTTGTTCTCCTCCGGCCACACTTGCAGGAGGGGGGATGAGCCCCATCCCCTGCAGCGCTTCCACCCGCAGGTGGCACAGGGCCACCGGAGGAGGGTCCAGACTGGGCACTAGTGCCAGGTGCACTCGCCAGCTGAGGTGGGAGAGGTGGGTCCGCTGGAACCCGCTTTCCCTGTCATCCTATGTTTTGCATTATGTCATGATAGTTTGGGTTAGTAACATATAATACCATTCACAATTAGTTGTAACAGCATGCATTAGTATTCCCATTAACCAAACACCCAGATATTCACACCATTGAACAGCAAGCATAACACATGCATAATTTGAACAGCAATACACAGTCCAACAACATGCAGGATTGATTGATGGCAACAGGCCATCAGGTTTGGATGTATGAACAGGGCAGATGCATCAACGGACATGCAAATATTTATGACCCAACAGGACAAATGTCCAGGGGTGTTAATTGTGATTGCACATACCATTTTCACGTGGAATGGGTTATATGTGGTTATAGGGTGGGGTGAAGAAAATAATATTAACACCTTTGAATACCAATACATATGCTGTACATTTCTAATAGCTGCACATATATACACACTACTGTTCTAACTACAGTTTCCTATATGATAACTACTTCGATTTGGTGATAGGACTGTTACTGCTACATCAATATACATTTTATTGTTCTTCATACACATTCATATCTGGCTTTGTTCAGCTACATCATCCTGCTACATTTGCTTTATATAGCTATAGACAACTGTGGATGTTTGGTATGTCAGACAATCATACTATCTGCATATTGCAGACTGAGAGCAACATATCCAGATTTTGGGATACACATTCCAGCTGCAGCAACACTTTGAACAGATTTTGCTCTTTGGTTTTGCTTCTTTTACTTACTTACTTATGCCCGTCACCCTTGACAGGGTATGGGCCACCAACTACAGCTCTCCACCGAATCTTGTCCTGGGCCAGCTGTTCTATTTGGTTCCATGTGTAGCCTCTAAGCTTAGCATCTGCCTCAAAGTCTCGCCTCCAGGTGTTTCGTGGGCGGACTCTTCCTCTCTTCCCCTGAGGATTCCAGCGCAATGCCTGTCTTGTAATGTTGTTTGCTGGTTTGCGAAGAGTATGCCCGATCCATCTCCACCTCCTCCTCTTAACTTCTTCCCCAATCGAAAGTTGGTTGGTCCTTTCCAAAAGGGTGGCGTTGCTAATAGTGTCTGGCCATCGAATCCGTAGAATCTTCCTGAGACAGCTATTTCTAAATGTCTGAAGTTTTTTAGTGGTGGTCTTGTTTAACCCCCAGGTCTCTGCCCCATACAGCAGTACTGACTTCACGTTAGAGTTAAACAGCCTTATCTTGTTGATCAAGGATAGTTCTCTTGTTTTCCAGACCCTATTTAACTGTATGAAGGCTGCTCTTGCTTTTCCTATCCTTGCCCTGACATCAGCTTCTGATCCGCCCTGCTTGTCAATTATGCTGCCAAGGTAGGTAAAGGACTGCACTTCCTCCAGTGGCTTCCCTTGCAGAGTGATAGGGTTAGTATTTGTGGAGTTTAATTTAAGGATCTTTGTCTTCAGATTGTTAATGTTAAGACCCACCTCTAGTGCTGTAACTGCCACCAAATTTGTCTTGTTTTGCATTTGCTGCTGGCTGTGAGAGATGAGGGCGAGGTCATCAGCATAGTCCAGATCTTCCAGCTGACTCCATAGGGTCCATTGGATCCCATTTTTTGTCCTGCAGTAGATTTCTTCATAATCCAATAGATAACTAACAGGAAGAGGAATGGTGACAGTAAGCATCCTTGCCTGACCCCAGTTTTACTTGAAAGCTTTCAGAGAGCTGCCCTCCATGTATAACCCTGCATGATAGACCATTGTATGAGTTCTTTATCAAATTTACTATTTTCGTTGGTATACCATAGTGCTTCAGAAGGCTCCACAGTGTCTCTGTCCACGCTATCAAACGCCTTTTCAAAGTCAACAAAGTTGATATACAATGGTGAGTTCCATTCAACTGACTGTTCCACAATTATTCTGAGCGTTGCAATTTGATCAGTACAAGATCTATTTTTGCGGAAGCCTGCCTGCTCTTCTCTCAGCTTTTTGTCAGTGGTGTCCTTTATCCTTTCCAAAAGGATACGGTTGAAAACTTTTCCTGGAACTGATAGAAGATTGATGCCTCTGTAGTTGTCGCATTTGCTAAGGTCCCCTTTCTTGGGAAGCTTAATGAGATGGCTCTCTTTCCATTCTGAAGGAACAGTTTCCTCTGCCCAGATTCTTTCAAAGAGTGGGTACAACATCTCCACTGATGTATTCAGGTCTGCTTTAAGGGCCTCTGCCGGGATGTTATCTGGTCCTGCCACTTTCCCATTTTTCATTTGGATGATGGCTTTCCTGATCTCCTCCTTGCTTGGCTTTTCACAATTGATTGGTAGATCTTCATTGGCTGGCTCAATAATTGGAGGGTTTAGAGGTGACGGTCTGTTTAGAAGTTCTTCAAAGTGTTCCACCCACCTTTTCAGTTGATGTTCTATACTATTGATGGTTTTCCCTTGCTTATCTTTAACAGGTCTCTCTGGCTTACTGTACTTTCCTGAAAGTTGCTTGGTGATATCATACAACATTTTTGTGTTACCACTGTAAGCTGCCAGTTCTGCCTCAACTGCCAACTGTTCCACATAATTGTTCTTGTCTATTTTAATGCATCTTTTGACCTCTCTATGGGCATCTGCATATTCTTCTTGGGCCTTGATCTTTGAAGCTCTGGTTTTACTGTTGTTTACTTTTGCCTTCTTCCTCTTTCTGTCTTCTATCTTTACCAGTGTTTCTGCAGTGATCCACTCTTTCTGATGATACTTTTAGGTCCCAGTGTCTCTTGACAAGCTAAGTCTACAGCCTTTTTCACATTCTGCCATGAGCTGTTTACTCCACCCTCCTCAACCAGTTCTTGTAGCACTTCAAATTTGTTCTTCAGTGCAATGTTGAACTGTTCTTTTGTCTGAGAATCTTTCAATAGATAAACATTGTATTTGATTCTCCTAGATGACTCTTGAACCTGGGTTCTTTTTAGCTTTAGCTTCAGTCTAGCCACCACCAAGTGATGGTCAGATGCTACATCTGCCCCTCTTTTAACTCTGACATCTTGTAATGTTCTTCTAAACCTTCTACAGATGCATATATGATCTATCTGGTTTTCTGTTGTGTAGTCAGGGGAGACCCATGTATTTTTGTGTATCCGTTTGTGGGGAAAAATGCTGCCTCCAATGACCAAATTGTTGAGAGCACATAGATCAACAAACTTTTCACCATTCTTGTTGATTGTTCCCAGAGCATGTGTACCCATGATTTGCTCATATCCTATGTTACTGGATCTGACCTTGGCATTTATATCGCCCATAAGGATAGTAAGGTCTTTGTCTGGGTAGGTCTCGAGGATCTGCTGCAGTCTTTCATAAAACTGATCTTTATCTTCCTCTTCACTGTCATTAGTTGGTGCGTAGCACTGGACCACATTCATTACAATTTTCTTCTTCTTTGTACGGAATGAAGCTGTGATGATCCAGGGGCCATGTGCTTCCCATCCAATCAGGGCTCTCTGGGCCTGTTTAGCCAACATAAGACCAACCCCTTGGGAGTGAAGTGCTTCACTGTCCTCATGTCCAGAATAAAGCAGCAACTCTCCTGTAGATAATCGACACTGACCAGCCCCTGTCCACCTTGTCTCGCTGATTCCCAACAAACTCAAGTTGTTATTTCTCATTTCTGCTGCCACTTGGGCTGCCTTGCTTAGCTCATACATGGTCCTGACATTCCATGTGCCAATGTTTATTTTCCTGGTAGAGAGAAGGGTGCTCTGCTTTGTGGCGTCCTTTCGGCTTTGGCCACAAAACTTCAAAAATCTTCCATTTGAAGAACCCTCCTCTTCCAAGACAAGATTGTCTGTATTTCCTGTAGTTGGTGTTTTAGTAGCAATTTGTTTTTCACGGGATGGGGTTGCTAACCCTAAGCCCAACCCTCCTCCTTTTTCAGCCGGGCTTGGGACCGTCCTTGGCGGAGTTGTTTTGCTTCTCACATGCATTTAATTCTGTACTGACTGCAGTATACTTTATTCAGGGATTATTACTACTTTATTGGTGGATTCATAACACTTTCTCACACTCTCTCACATGTTTTCATTTTACTATTCAGGATGGTACTTACTTCTAGGCTTTATTGACATGTGTTACCTGTAGTTATTACAATCCTTTCCAGCAGTCTCAATTATGTCATGTTTCAGTATTTCAACAGGGGTATATTTCACACATGTGATTTGCTCATCTTCTGCAGCTGTACTTTTCAGCCTGCTGCAGGTTGTGTACTATTATATTACAGGTGGGGCATCTTTATTTCAGACTTTATTTCAGACATTTTCATTTTTCTGTTTGGATTACAGACTGCAACACACTTTTGTAATCAAGCAATACTTGCAAACACTCTTACACTTGTTACTTGCACATTCTATTACTTAGTGACTACACTGCACTCTTTTGCTAACTGTCATACTTTTAT
>NC_056735.1:421752531-421805031 GCF_019279795.1 Protopterus annectens
GAGCTGCCTGACTTTGCTTACCCCCCACCAAATGTACAGTAGAAAACCTGGACTAAAAATTAAGCACTTACCTGCCAAGATGTGTTGAAGAAATTGCAGATCATTTTGTAAGTACTGACTTGCACATTTTACTATAGTCTCTAATCTCCATCAGTCTTCTGTTCCATGATACTCATACCCTTGCTTGAAGTTGAATTGCTGCAATCCCCAAAAGTTTGCCAGCTGCTAAAATAATCCATCTGTACCTAGAATCTCGAAAATCCTAATGCTGCTGCCCTTTTAAAGAAAAAACTGTTGCCACAAAGCCACAAAGAAAAGTGCTCCCAGCAATGCCCCTTTTTAAAAAGCATTGCAGTGGCGCGAAAACTGAAGTTTTTTACATTCGCTATGCACAGAGGTCTCTTACTGATCGCTGTTCATTTCCTGCTTCTCCTGGTTGGTTTGCTTTGCATCACAGTCGACCTCTGATTGAATCATATTACCTGTACATCAATTGGCTATCTTTGCGGTATATGAGCCAATTAGAATGAGCAAAGTGGAGTCATCACTTTAAATGCGGAACTGCAAAACCTTTTGAATTCTGTGCCTTAAATGCAGTGCATTCTGCATAATCAGGAGCACTTGGAATGTAAGGTGTCTATACAGATGTACTTGAGTAGACTGAAATTCCATTAAATTGAATTTTACTTAACTGAGACGACAATACCAAAAACTTAGTTTAATGAATGTTCACATCAACTGTAATCTGGGAAAGAAGGCAGCTGGCCATCATGAGGAAATGTGCCCATTTGCCCACTATAGTGCAGTCTCAGAGCTGGTATGTTTAGCTGGGGGGTGGGAGTAGATCAGCCTGCCACATTAGGAGGTGTGAGGAGCGAAGCCTCCTTTTTAGGTGGGTTTGACAGTTTCGGTTTGTTTGCTTTTTATGTCGGCCAACTGCCTCCTTTCTCAGATTAAAATTCCGGTGATGTGAACATTTGTTAAACTAAATTTTTGGTATTGTCATCTGGATTAAGTAAAATTCGATTTAATGGAATTTCAGTCTACTCAAGTAGACAAATATACATATACACACACACACACACGCACACACACACACACATTATAGAGTTACCCTATGAGCCTACCATAACCTATTTTAAAATATTGATATACACACACACATAGACACACACATATATATATATATAAATATATATATATATATATATATATATATATATATATATATATACATTTTTTTAAATGCAGAGCATTATGCATGAATAACTGAAAACCTGAGTGGGGAATAACCATGTTTGTTCTCCAGTATTAGATTCTCAGTGAAATTTTTGAGTCAAAGCGGTGGTATGCAATAATGTTTTCAGCATGTACAGTATAAAAACAATCAGTACAATGTATTTTGCAGGAGTTGTATTTGCATGTACAAATGGCCAGCATTTAATCGGCTAGCACTGCATGGGTCATAAACATACCACAGCATGGCTGGCAGACAGAAGTGTGAGTCATTTGTGTTCTAGAGTAATTATAAAACTATGACTGGTACAATCTGCATACTAACACAGGGATTATAGTATCTTGGATAATTTGTATTACTAAAGGTAAAGTGTTCTAAGAGTTAGTGCTTAAAAGCATCAGGAGTGTAGGGACTGTACATTTTCTTTTTAACTGTTTGATCATGTTCCTTTTTCAGTGTTTTCTCTCAGACATTTTAATCTTAGTCACTGATGGTTGCAATTCTATCATGGGTGCACAAGTCATGTATCAAATGAGAGGCAATCTGAATATCAGACATCAGTGTTACAGCTGGCACAATCCATACTACTTTGTTAGGCAGAACACTATCATCTCCTTACTGATAAATTATTTTATGTTCCTTGTTAATAATCTATGTCAGAACTAAATGGTCCTGTAGTATCTAGTGATTAAAGTATACAACTACATTATCTTCATATTGTGAAAAGGACATCCAGTTATTCTGACATTGTTTTTGTATCCATTTTCTGTAGCTTATTACTTCCAGCACATTCACAAAAACTTTGTGTTTTCCCTATGAGTATTAGTGGTTGTGAACAACTATCAAGACTTTAGGGCAGGCAAGTATTTCCCGTTTTCCTCTGAAAAGTCTGTATTTTCATTTGGAAAGCAGTGATGCATGCTGTCAGGTGAAATTTAATTGATATATGGGGATCATGTGTCCACAACAGATTTATGAATTTCCTCTTGAATTCTTGTAGTACAGAGTTTCTCACAACTCCCTTTCTTGCACAGCTATCAAAACAACAGAATCTAATTCACTCAACAGACAAAGAACCTAAACTGAAACATAAACTTCTAATTTGGCACACATGATAAATGCCGTTTATACTATACTACTGTGGTTTCATTTATATTCTCCTCCTTATTACTCTGCCTGGAATCAAATCTTAACAGCTGGAAATTAATGTTAGTGAAGTATGCTTCTGAAAGCTATCCATAAATTGTATCTAGTGGAATAAATGTCTCCCTTTGAAACACTATAGCATAATGATTTGTTGCATGCTCAGAAAATGCATTATTTTCTTGACAGGATAAAAGCATAGTAAGTAAATTAAATTATATGTCAGAATATATTTACAGCTTCCTAGAGTGTTTGTTTTTATACCTTTATCAAATATGAAAACTGAAATTATTCTTGATAACTTGCAGCATTGCAATATTTCTTGAAAGGTAATGTTAGAGAATGAAAAACATTTTTTAGTAATATGCCTTGAAGTTTTATGCCAGCATTGTTTGGGTTGGATCTATATTACGCATGCTGTCAAATATGGAAAGTCTACAATAATATTTTAGTTGCCACATTATTTCCATTGGGAAATACATGGATATGTGCCAATTCATGTAGCAATATAGTATTACATTTTCTGGAGAATAAACAAGAATTGAGTTTTATTAGTCAGAAGACCTGGGTACAATTCCATAGATTCTGGCATTATGTGATAAGTGACCCATACGTACTGTATTTTAAACATAAACATTTTAGCTAATATTTTACAGTTATAACAAATGTATATTGAAAGCAAATGATGGCGTATAATCAAAATATATTACAAAAGAGACCTGTAATCACTTAACACCTAAAACTACATGGCAGCTAAGGAGGGAGCTGGAGGCCCATGACTCACATGTCTTTATTTTCCTTTTATTGAGAATTTATGCATATCTTTTGACTACTGAACAAATCTTTAATACCTCAGTCACAACAAATTTGTGTACATCTGATGTATTTCTTAAGTTCAAAAATAATTATGATATGCCAGTCAAACTCTGTAGGCATACATCTCATCCTCTTAATACATAAAAATCTGAGCAAATCCAAGAATAAGGAGTGGGGGACTAAGGCCTGTTTAAATACTGCTCTTATAATCTAAGAATGTTTCTAGAATAAAATGATTTGTGTTACCATGCATTTTCCCAAGGATATAAAATCTAAAACACAAATGTATGTCGCTATTTAGTGACTTCAATCCTCAGTGAGTTGCCAGAAAACTACAAATTTTATGAGGAACAGACCAAAAATGTGAGACAAAAATTTGAGCCTTCTGTGAAAATCTGGACAACTGAGATGTATTTGTGCAAGCTTTCACCAAAAAAGCACTTTCGCTAAAGTGTGTTAAAAAAAAAAAAAAAAAAAAAAAAAAAAAATCTACTTTTACGCAGGGGGCAAGCCCCCCCTGCACCCCCCCCATGTGGGGGGCTGTGCTCTCTCACTCCCCTACTTTAATATTCTCACTCCAAGATCACGCTACAATGGGGAAAAGGGAATTTCCCTTATCCGCACCATAGTATGACCGGCACAACAGGCATACTTACGAGAAAATGCTGCTTCGGTGAAAAGCATTTTCAGGTAAATATGCTCGCCCATTAGTGATTCAGTGAAAAGTGCATTCGAGCAAGAGTCCTAGGCCTATATATATATATATATATATATATATATATATATATATATATATATATACATGACAAGTACAGTATAGTTAGGAAGAAGGTGTGCTCTTGGGATCACCTGTTTATTTGCCTTTATGAGGGAGGAAAGGGGGTGATAGAAAAGTAGGAAAAAGGGGACAGAAAAAACAAGGAAACATTGAATGATTACACAGAAGAAAGAGCAGGGAGAGATGGGACAGAAGGATACATTTTTGGTGGGGATATGTATAATATATGAGGTGACGAAGGTGAATTGTATAGGGAAGCGAAGGTAGGTATGTCTATTAGGAAAGCAAGATCGGTAGACACAAAATATTTCACAATAAGAACTAATAAAAACAAGAGTAGATGAGCACACAGTAGGGAGGCTCACAAATGGAGGGGAAGAAAGACAGAAAGAGGATGGAGAACTGGTGATGGGGATGATGTAAGGCAATGAACAAAGGGTGGTTATTACATCATAGGGTGAGCAACAAGTCGATAAGGTATAGGAGTGGGTCATGTTGGCAGATTTATAGGTTCATACATTCATAGGTGATCACTAGGCTAATGACCCCAGGTGGCTTTTTTAAGCCTCACCATGCTTCCCAGCTGTATCTGACAAGGTTTGATACCCTAGTGTTATTTAAGGGGTATATTTAGGCTTGTGCATGGGTGGTCAGTCATGGATAACCTGCCTCTGCCTACTAGAGGCATATGTGCCATACCCGGGATAAATTTCCAATTCCCCATCCACTGGTCCAAGTTATGCTTTATTTGGGTTAGGGAAGAATTCTGCTTCACCTGGGTGGGAAGCCTGCTCCAGAGAAGATGTAGTCTGTGAGATACATACCTGTCCCTCCAATGTGTCCTATTTTATGTTGCAGACAATGTTTAGGTCCCTAGAGTGGGTAATTTTGATACTATTTGTTTTGCAAATATGTAACAAGTCCATCAGAGCCGGATCAGCAGATGCTCTGTAGGCAAGCCATAGATAGCCTCTGAGCAATCTGTAGGTGACTCAGTACAGGGATAGCGCTTTGATCTAACTGTTCCATAGACTTGTGAGGGTGTTATCTTCCAGGGTTTTTATTAAGAGCTATTCTCTGGCATCTTATTGTTTAGACCCTACCAATGAGCTAGGTTTGAACCTACTGAAGGAGGAGGTGATAGGGCCCCACTATCTTTCAATCACTCCCTCCATTGCCTCCTTGACCACTACCTACAGGTGTACATGTCCAGTAATGAGAGCTTTATGGAGCTTCTTGCTAGGAAGAAATCATCCTGGGTTTGGTGAGCACTCATGAACTGAAGCATAGCTGAGCTGCAGAGAAGGTGCTCTAGGCTGTTCTAGACCTGCAGATGGAGACAGAATAGGAAGAAAAGAAATGTTGACTGTAACACAGATGATAACAAAATGAAATGCAATATTAGAACTGAAAGGAAGAAAACATGATGCCAAAAGGTCAGCCTCTCTGAGCTCCTCTAATGCATGACTGTGTTAATTTGCAATTCTTCAGGTACCAGAAAAATGAAAGAGCAAGAATGATACTGATAGAACAAAAAGATGCATTCACAGTCTGTTGCAAAATTACAGTAGACATACATGTTATGTACAGGCAATGTTACAGGTTATGGGATTCCAATGGAAGAAGTACAAAGTCATGTGTACTTCCTGGAAGGTAGGTGAGCAGCACAAGAGTAGAACTGCTGACATGAGTTAATGGAATTTTCAGTATGACACTGGCCATTAACCTACATGTATGGGCTGGGACAAGCACTGCCCAAGCAATGTAATTACTAGCAGTGTGAAACAAAATGTGTTCTAGCTGCATTTCACCTTACGCATCAAACTCTATGTCAACTGTAAGTAGATGACTGCAGCAGTGTAAATGTGTGCATGTGTCTTTTCTAGTGTCTGGCCATGCCCGCAGTGACATGGCATGTAGACGTAGTGTGTACCATAACTACAATCAATGTGTAGCCTGTTGTGTTAAATAGCATGCGGTGGCACACATACGTAGAAAAAAATGGAGAACAGAGTAGCCTTTGTAAAAAAATGTTAGCACTTATTGTTTTAGGAAATAAAAAATAATTATGATTACAATACAGTCTACATAGGCATCAACAAATACTATAGCACAGTTATGTATTTCAGTATTATTTCCTTGGTAACAGCTGCAGTAATAAGTAAAAAAAAATACTGCTTAATGCTGTAAACCAGTGAAATCAGAAGTTGTACACTTACAGAGAGTCTGTGAATGCTCTCACAATACCTTTACTCACCATAGGTAGAAAGTATCTGGATGGCATCTTGGCAAGCCATTCAAGTAAAATCTGCACTGCTCCTCAGTACAGGCTATCTCAGTTGCCTGGTTAACTTCATCTGCTAGATCAGTCCAGATGTCTACTCTTTTCTGAAGAAACCTTCACTGGCAAACTGCAGGTGATATTTATATCCTCCCAAGAAGAAGAAAAGAAAGAATGAAGTCTGTCTCTTGCACCAAATGGGTGATCTCCCCTCAGCTCTGAAGGAAGCCATCCTACCACCATTAAGTCACCAGTAAAATAATGATGATTGGTTGTGGCAAACTATGTTATTGCAGTCATCTGACCACACAATGTTGCATGAAGAGCTGCCATGAGCAAACATGAGTCAGACAGATATGATTTCTTGTACCGCGCAATGCTCATTTGTGCTTGTGCGAACTTGCTTGTGTGCATCTATATAATAATGCAGTTCATAGAGAAGTTTGCCAACCTCAAGAAGTTAATAAACTTAATTAAATCTGTTTAAACATCATATGCTCTACCAATATGAGTCCTGCTTGTTACTAGAGCCGGATCATGGTCAGATGAGCCATAGGGCAGTCTAATGGGCCATGCACTACCCAACTATTCCGGCATCCCATTTAATCTCAAACACATTACAATAAACACTGCTTAAAACTGTCAGAGGGCTTAGTATTTTCTTCTTTACTTTTGAAATGAAGACAGAGATGTGGATTTAAATTTAAAACTTTTAATTTATTTATCCTTTGTTTGCTGAGTTAGTTCCACTAGGCTACTAGGATAGTAGCCTCTTTTTAGGGGAGACGCTTGGGGGTATTTATACTATTGAGGGAAATGTGGCTAGGACAGCAGGGAACTTCCCCCTATGTTTTTTGATAGCTCATGGGAAATTTGTCCAGGATATTGGGGAAGTCCCCCACTCTTTTCAATAGCTCTGGTGGATGTAAAAGATGCTGGCAGATGGGGCCTCCGTTTAACATCTCATCCAAAGATGACACATGCAGGAGTTTAGAGCCCCCCCTATACTGCACTGCAGTAGTCTCAGCAATCCTTCTATAGGATGTGGGAGTAGAACCCACAGCATTCTGCATGAAAAGTAAGTATGCTACCTGTTGTACTAGTAACACTGCTTACAATTTCTGTTTCACAACACTACTGGCCATTTGCTAAACAAAATAACTACATTAAAAGCAATAGTACACTTCTCTTCCCATGAAACTCCCATCATTGAAAATGCTTTGAAGCACACATTCATTGAAAATTTAATGAAACTCACATTAATTGAAAATGCATTGAAACTCAAAATCACATGCATTGAAAATGTACCAGGCCAGTTGCAGATTAAGTCTACCTTGGTCTCTGAGCTGTTTTCAAACTATAGGCCCCCTGCATACATTTCTAGGACCATTCACAAATGCACATGTTGTTTGATTCACCTTCCTGATTTAATGTATTTCTTGTTAAATACAGAAACCTTTATTAGAGTGCATTTCAAATTTGAAGTTTTGAACATTATTTCCATTAAGCAGTGAAACAAAATGCATGAACCAATAAATGACAAAAGTACCCACTTCGAACAGGTACTTTTGAGCACGAGTAAGTTAATTAACTAAACTCCCTTTCTAACAAGGGCATTAGTTACACACACAAATACTTATTAAGTGCTTGCTTCACTGCAAGAATCTGCTTCACAAGTCAAGTTCCCTACTCCAAATCTGAGTAAATAAATCCATTGAAATGGAAGAGGAAGGGTCCACTTTGGAAATGAAATCTCACACATTGCTCTGAGTGTGGCCTCTTTCAAAGCAGAGCAACACCTGCTAGGTGAGACAGGAAAAAAAGGAAAACTGTTTTTTTTTTAATTTTAATTAAGTGAACGTTGTGGCCAGTGACCCTCCAAGCCAGTGGACCCTAGGCAACTACGTAGGTCACCTAGACCTGGTTCCAGCTCTTTTTGTTACCATGTTTATGTCATGATAATCTGAAAGCCATTGTTATAGCAAATGATATATTGAAAGTTGCATGAGTGTAAGGGTGAACATTTTCAAGCAGCAGGGATAGGGCAGAAATTGCATCTAGTACATCGATGGCAAATGTTAATGCTACAATTAGCAAGTGTCATTTTGCTAGCAATTTCCAAGTAAACACTGCAAAATGCTTCTTTTTATTACATGCTAAGTAAGCAATATTATGTTTGGAAGTATTCTTGGCACCTAGCAGCAGAAATTCAGAGGACCATTGTGCACAAACATGATTTAATGTAATGAAATACTCTCTAAATACACACAGTTCACAAACTCACATCCCCCTACCATACAACATACAATGAACCAACTAACTCATGCCATGTAGTTTAAGGTACTGTAGTCAGAAGTGTAGCTGGCTCACCCAGTGCCCTGTGCCAGTACCATGAACCAGCACCCCAGAGCAAAAAAAAGCAGTTTACATTATCTGTATTAAGGCTTATTACAGATCCACACCATCCCCACTTCCACTGAAGAGCAAAAAAAAAAAACATACATACATTCTATTGCCACACCAATCAGATGGTTAGAAGCAGAATAACAAGCTCCCCTCCCTCTTGTGCAGCCATTCAGGTTCCGTTTCTGTGCCCTGCCCTTGACCCTCCTCCCTTTTATTAAAAAAAAAAAAAAAAAGAATTTCTTCTTACAAATTGTAGGAAACAGTTGCTACAATTTGTACCCTGCCTGCACAGAGCACTATAGTGTTCAGATTTCAGTTAAAAAATTCTAACTTTTAAAGTATAGCAAACTCTTTGCTACAATATAGCAAGCAGTTGCTACAGTTTAGACCACACACAAAGTGCTACAGCATCCAGGTTTGACTTCAAATGCAATATCAGATTTTAGCTATTGGGATCGGCTTACTGCGCTGCTGACACTTTGCACCCGGGGTGGTTACCCTTCTCGCCCACTCCCTAGTTACACTACTGAATGTACTGTGCAGCAAACTGTTCTGCTAGCACAGACATGCATGTGCACACACGCATGCACCCCCCCACACACACACTCTCCCACTGCTAGTAATATACACTGCATTATACCTAGGATCCGCATGTTACAGCAGTAGGGAAGAAGACACAGGTGGGATACCATCACACCTTTGGAGGACAACATACTCATGGCAGAAGTTAGGACTTATGGTAAATTCCTATTTTCAAAATGGACTGCTAGACAGGCAGAGCATACTAAAGTATGGAAAAAAGTGCTTGCCGACAAAATTCCATTGGAGAAAGAAATCATACACTGTTACAGTGCAGAAAAAGATCCAATGACATGGTGTCCCTTGCCAGGAGTAAAGCATGTCCAAATATAATTGCTCATAATGCTTTTGGGTGGTGGTCCAGCAAAGCCTGATACCCGGTCAGAAGTATTCGATATCCCTTTGTCATGATGATTATGATGTTGATAATAATGGCACAGATACTATACAAGTTGACGTGACTATTGGCAGTTTGGTATACCCACCACTTGTGTTCACATCTGGTGGAGCACATTGCTGTTATCATATGGCAGTTTAAACACTGGGGCACATATTTGTAGATATACCTCTCAACCTCCCAACATTAAAAGCATAGTGCTGACCTTTAAAAATCATAGCAGAGGGTCAGAAAGATGAGCACATTCTTATTTTTCACAGTAAAAGGTATTTATACACTAGACCCTACATAGTGAGGGATAGTGGATTTTTCCATAGTCTTCATTTGTGTATTGAATAAAGTATGCACTCTTAAACAGTTCTGACCTTATGAATAGCATCATAAATCTAGGAGGAGCATGGCAAAATCTGGGGGCCAAATTCATAGCACTATGTGCTAATCATAGCAGTTGAGAGGGTTTGTAGACAGTTTCCATCACTACATACCTGTTTCAATGGTGGTCCCACCAGGTACTTCAGGATTGCTAGATGAATACACAGAAATGTCACATGGTGTGCATGGATTTCTTTCTTTCCTCTGTACTGATGAATGCAAAGGGATTTGCATATGCATGGGTACTGCAGCATGCAATAGTAAAATGTCTGTATTTTGTCAAGGTACATCAGCAACTGCACCATCAATATTAAATTATAGTGCCGGACTGCAGGCTGATTTTGACAGCCATGTGGTCATTGATAATGATGCCAGTAATCTCATACTTATGACACAAACTGAGGACAGTGGCACATAGTCCCAAAGTATACTGGCAGGGCTCCCCTCCCCTACTGCAGGTTGATTCTAGCATGGACAATGCTGGGTCACAGGTAGTGCACTATGGTCACATGCCTTTAACAGAAGGTGTTGAATCCTTATGAGGATCCACCTGTCTGTCAGATGGCATCTCTGGAAAAAGACAGGACAATGTCAGAGGTTGTAATAACCTTCAGACAGGTTATCTGCATGGGTGCCAGACAAACATAAGCTCGGCTGGGTCCCAAGACTCATAAGGCATTGTCTACACAGCAGCAAATGTGTTGGGGCATTATTTAGGCATATGTTACTGCTACTGAGAGTCAGAGACAGAAGGAGTGGTGCAAGGAAGACATGGGGACATTCATTAATACATGACAATGATGGAGGCCAAGGACAATGTCATGATGCTCCTCCTACTAAGCATGGTTGCTCACACAGTATCCATGTCATCCTCTGTCCACACACCTGTGACAGAGATAACTGACACAGTTGACTGAGGCAGAGGTCAGGTCTGTGTACATGGAGGCCATGTTGGGCATGCACTGTCAGCAGCCCAGTAAACCCCAGAATCCAATTAAATGGACTCTTCCATGAGTAAATGTGTTGGATATTAACAGATTTCAACATCATGTGGAAGGAACTCACAGTCCAGGTGACTCTCATGTAGTACAATCCAGGGTCTTGGCAACATCACAGAGGTCACACCACTGTAGCAACACAGTATCAAGCTCTCATGTTATCACCTGTTTCCTTTCCCTTGGATCCATCATTAGGGAGCATTGTGTAAGAAACAGTCCAAAATGGGACCTGTGTACCCCGTGTCATACATTCTCCACTGTCCTCCAGCCAGTGGTGTGAACAACTAAGTAGAAACTTTCCACAGCAAAAACAGGAAAGATCTTCAACAAGAAAATAAGCACTTACATGAAGGGGTGGGATGCATTTAAATAAACAAAGCAGAACACTGTCAGATTTATTATTAAGCCTGCATCTACATGTAACATCATTGTGTCATCAGACTTGCACTGCTTCACAAGCCTATCTATAATTCTAGCAACCACCCTTCCACTTGTGCACCTAGCCCTTTTGTTTCTATTCAGGGAACAGTGCAGTGCACAAATGATGATGACTGTGGCCATTACAACAACATCTGTGTATGTTCTATGGAGGAATGCCTGATGCACAATGTGAGTTGACCATGTCCTATGCAACTTAGCCTACAGTTAACATTGTATGATTTAACTTTGTATCATCACACTGTCATGTACAATTTGTCATGGCCATTTACCACCCACAAGTTGTTTAAGGGGGTGTGCTGTGCTGTTATTATTGGCTGACAGTCCTCGATATCCTTATAGGTACAAAGTTCAAGCGGTGTATGGAAGAAAGCTGCACAATTGGTAGGAGGTTTCACCGGCAGTGATTGTGGCACTGTTTCATTAAATTGCCACATAATCATATTGTACAGAATGCCAACAAACAATAAATGTTCTGCATGCAATAACAAAGGCATACTGAAGGCTCCCCCAAACTTAACCAGGCAGAGAAAACGGGCTTTAAGCAGTCCAAACACTCACTCAAAGACTATGACAGGATAATGTTGCAGTGCTCCTCTGTAATTCTCTGTCAGTCATGAACTGGTGTTATTAGCTGATGTTTAAGTGCATAACCTGCATCACCTGCAAAATGCAAATTACAAGGAGGGATAGAGACAGGGTGGCTTATCATTAAACCTTAGTGACTCTTTAAAAAAGTAGTTGTTTGATACCGTTTGATTTTTATGCTGTACTTACCTACTTATTGTTCATGTGGTATCCTGCAATAAAGAAAGTGGTGGTACAGTGAACTTGTGTGCCAACTGTGGGGCTTGTGGCTACTGCTGTGATGCTGGGCTGAGATGCTGGTGATACATCCATGTATATCAGAGAGTGACTGACAGTTGATGGAATGGTAGCTTCTCATATTATGGCACCTTTCCCCAGTGAGCCACGTGGTGCTCTGCTAGTCACATGAGTGCAAAATACTACACATAGCACTTCAGCAAAACATGCCAGATCAAAGAAAGCATGTACAGTTTTAGCTTGTTCCTATGGTGACTGTGGGAAGTAGATATGTTCATTCACATGGACTAGATTAACACATAGAAACTGCTGCAGTATCATTTGGGCCAAAGTCTGTGAATTAAGTATCTATGAAAGGTCTTTGTGACAAATATAGTGATGGCTATACATAGCTTAGTATCCATGAAAAAAGGAAGGTCATGCATTTCTCCAGTACTAAGGGCCATAAAGGTTCATCAAAGTCCTGATAATGTCCCAGTCTACATGAAAATGGTCAGGAATCTTCTGTCTTCAAAACTGTAGCCATTGCCACTCCTATATCATAGGCACTGCCAAGTGTAATGTGTTGAGATCCTGTAGGTACAAGCATTTCCAAGCACAAAGGAAGAAAACTTGCAGCCACACCAAGCATCTTCAAAAACTGCAAAGTGACCAGAAAATTGCCTTTTCATAACCCTTGTGTGCAACATGCATTTACATAGACTCTCAATCCTAAAAGGAGGGAAAGGTGCCCTATTAGCATGCTATTATCTGAGCATTTACATACACTTCCTTGTATAAATGTTATTATACACTCATTTGCATATGATTTCTCCTTTACTTTTGAAGGCTTGCACATACGCACAGTAATGCTATATTAATCTCACTGTGTTTGCACTTCTCAGAAACTTGTTAAAATGTGCACTTCACACATGAAAATTGATCATGAATACCACCCCCAATCTGTGTCACTTCTCTGCTGGAAGCAGATTTCATAGCAAGAAATTCATAGCAGTTAAATATGCTTCAGAAAAGTAGCAGTACATTGTATGCACTGCAATAAATATCTTTAGTCATGTTTCAAAAGTATAATGGTTTGTAAATAAAAATTCATGTGTTCCTTTCAACGCAAAACCATAGCAAGTAAATGTCATATCTTCTTTAAGTACATTTATGACTTCCTGTAATATTTGATATTATGTTGTTTCACAAAGTGCACACTTTTCTTTATGGATACATTTATAGATAACATAAGAGGTACAAAGTACATTTCAGAATAATGCCAAAGTCAGACAATAGCTTTGGCTTACATCTACTTGAATGCCACCTGAAATCTGACATAAGGAACACCTTCAAATTAATCCTTTGTTACCAAGTTGGCTCTATAAATAAAATAAAGGATATGGGGAAAATTTTATACTTCTAAACTGCCCTTGATGTTGCAGATAATCTCTGATTTTGCTTCATATTTTTATACTGTCTTTCATAAAATGTTTGATTTTTGGTAACTCTGTAAGGATTGCAGTCCTTCAGTGTTGTCATAAACTACAGTTTCATATTTATTATTTATAAAAAGCATGTTGATTCAACATCTGTTGTTCTATTAACTTTCTGAGTGAACTAATGCTTAAAATGTGTTTCTAATTTGCTCCTTTGTCTCCCCATTATTTTTGGCTTTGTCCCAAGTTCTCAAGCAAAGATGTTGACGGCTCTGGTCTTAATTATTTAGTAATATTTTCTTTCTGAGGCAATGACATATGTAACTCTCAAAACCCCTATGTATAATTCTCACAGGCTAGTTTTATATCTATTCCCTAATAGTCTTTTTGTGGATTAAAACCTTTCTGTTATACAATATTTTCATAATTTAAATTATAATATGAGTAAAGATGTTTGAATTGCTAATGTCACAAGTATGTTTTCAAACTAGAACTCAATGTATAATAAATCAAGGTACTTGAATTACTATTGGATGCCATTCATATTGATATACTTTTCTTCTTAGTAAAAAGCAAACACTCAGATTATCCAGATGAATATGTTGTATGATAGTTACAAAAATAAGATTTCCATGTTACATCTCTTTACTACATCCCTATCTGAAAGCCTTTCCAACTTAGAAAAGTCTCTGTATCCATACATGGGTTTATATGAGTTTATCGAATTACAGTATCGTCGAACTCTGGAACCTCAAGATGAGAACAATGAAACTTAAAATCATTGCAAAAAAAGAAGTTATGTACTCACTATTATGTTCCATCTGTACTGTCAATTTTTCCTCTCTCCTCACATGTGGGTCTGGATCCAAGTCATCAGATCCAACTTGGCCATTATCAAGCTTGTGGCAACCAAAAAGCTCTTGGGTACCTCCCCCTTACCCACAATGCATCTGCCACCATTACCTCAGATCTTATTTGCTATAACAATATTAGTAAGAAGAGAAGGTTTAGAATTCAACACACAAAGAGCCTTAAGTGAAGTAATTTCTGGAGTCTAATGGAATTGAATCTAACCCTAGACATCATCCTCCCATTCAACTAGATGTCTAAGGATGGGGACTGGAGGATGAGATTTTGAGGAGAAATGAAAAATCGACAATACAAATGGAACATTATGGTGAGTACATAACTTCTTTATCTGATATTGTCAATTTTTCATCCTCTCCTCACATGTGGTACAGAGTCCCCAGCTACCTTTATCCAGGATGGACTCTTGGAAGAATATTCCTCAAAACCATCACACCAAAGGAAGCCCTTCCCCTGGAGACCAAATCTAATTTGTAATAAGTAATAAAAGTATGATGGTTTACCCAAGTAGCTGCTGCACAAATATCATCCAAGGAAGCACTGGACCAAATGACTGCAGATGTGGGCATTGCTCTGGTTGAATGGGCCATAATAGAACTGTGAAGCTTCATGTCTTTAGATGAATAAATAAAGGAAATACAACTAGAAAGCCACTTGGATAAAGGAACTTTCATAACTGGAAGGCCTTTCCTAGGCCTTATGAATGCAACAAACAACTGCTTTGTCTTCTGAAAGTCTCTGGTTCTATGTAAATAGAAATGTAACTGTCTATGAACATCCAACAGATGTGGAATATATTCCCCTTTGTTACTAAAATTAGGAAAGAAAATAGGTAACCGAATAATCTAATTAATATTTGCTTGAGAGACAACTTTGGGAAAGAAAGAGGGGTTGGTACGCAATGAGATTGTGCCCTCATGGAAAATTATATACAGAGGTTCAGAAGACAGGGCTTGGAGGTCTGAAATCCATCCTTCTGATGTGATAGCCACCAAAAGTAGTGTTTTCCATGAAAAATACTTAACATCACAAGTTGCTGCAGGTTCGAAGGGAGACTAAGTAGTGAGATGCAAAACCAGATTTACATCCCAAGGGGGAGAAGGGTGCTTGTAAGGAGGTTTCAACATTAAGGTCCCTTTTATGAATGCTTTTCAAAGTTTGTGGGAGTTCAAGGAGGAATTGTCGAATCGAATATGGAAATTTGAAATGGCCGCTAACTGTACTTTAATGGTAGATGCCGCTGCCCCATTATGGAAAATATGTGCTAGGAAGTCCAATACAAAATGAATAGGGGCTGTGATGGGATCCATGTTGTGTTGCTGTGCCCAAAAGATGAATCTCTTTCATTTAATTCTATATAGCTTCTGAGTTGATGGCTTATGGGATGGCATCAATATATGATGGGCGGGGAGGAGAGCATAAGTTGTTTGGTGATTAATAGAACTGGAGGAACCAAGCTGTCAGTTTGAAATTGTAAAGGTTGGGATGTCAGATGTGACAACAAGTCTGGAGACTGGTCCAGAATCCAGGGTTCCTTCTGTAGATAAGGCCACAGGAAGGGGAACCAGATCTGTTGAGGCCAATATGGAGCAATGAGGATAACTGTCCTTTTCAACCTTTTGGCTTTCTGAAGGAACTTGGGGATCAACGGAATTGGGGGAAAGCATACAGAAGTCCAGGGGCTAATCATGTATCAGAGCATCCCTTGGGGTTTGCCTCTGGTGGGGAATCAGGGTAAAGTAGTCACTGCATTTGTTGTTGAGGGAAGAGATGAAAGGATTGCAGCAAGGCTGGCCACGTGTGGCCACGTGTGGAAAATGTGGTCTACCACATTCGGATTGAGGGACCACTCATGTGGCACTAGAATGGCTCTGCTCAGTGTGTCTACTATGATGTTGGTCTCCCTGGAATATGTGTTGCTATCAGAAAGCAGTTGGATGAAATCCCCCATTGCCACAATCTAAGTTCCTCCTGGCAGAAAGGGTATGACCACTGCAAGGCTAGAAGCTATTGCAAAATTCGTATGTGAAACCTGGCCAGTGGGACTAACACAATTGCTGCAGCCATGGAATCTAAGGCCTGAAGAACATAACAGGCAGGTACTCTTTTGTTTCTAATTAACTTTGCAGTCTGTCTCTTGATTGTCAATACTCTGGATGGGGGAAGTTTGCAATCATCAGGTTCATGTCTAACAGGGCTCCTATGTCTTGTTTGAGTGGGTTCCAGATGAGATTTTTGGTCATTTATTGTTCTGAAAAAAAGTTGAAGAACAGAGTCTCTTACGTATAAAAGTAGATACCTGGTCAGGATGGAAATGAGCCAGTTGTCTAAGTATAGAAACACTCAGAATCCTTGTCATTGCAGGTAAGCCACAACAACTGCTATACATTTGGTGAACATTCTGGGGGTGGTAGTGAGACCAAAAAGCAGCACTCTGAAATGGTGATGAATGGCTCCCAGCTGAAAGCACAGTTATCTTCTGGAGAGTATGTCCATTTTTATGTGGTAGTATACATCCTAAAGATCTGTACAGCACATCCAATCATCCTTTTCCAGGAAGGGATGTATGGACTGTACCATGACCATTCAGAACTTGCTGCAATGGACTGATTTGTTCAATTTGCTGAGATCCAGACTTGGTCTTTAGTCCCCTGTTTTCTTTGGCACTAAAAAGAACCTTGAGTAATTTCAAAATTCTCTCTGGTCTGGGAGGACCTCTTGGATGACTATTTTTTGTAGCCGATTCAGAATTTGCAAAACTGCTAGATCTCTTTGACTGGGTGGAATGTCTTGTGCTTTCCTGTTGGGAAGAGGTTGTTGGGAGAAGGTAACTCCTGGATATTATCCTCTGCACCCATACATCGGAAGTTATGTCCTGCCAGGCTGTCCAGTGCAGGGGTCCAGAGGCGGACAATTGGGCCTCCTTTCAGTAATGCTTAAATGGTTTCCCAAAGGAAGGTTCCTCAGACCCCTGGTTCTGTGGACCTCCTCAGATGGCATCAATATATGATGGACGGGGAGGAGAGCATAAGTTGTTTGGTGATTAATAGAACTGGAGGAACCAAGCTGTCAGTTTGAAATTGTAAAGGTTGGGATGTCAGATGTGACAACAAATCTGGAGAATGGTCCAGAATCCAGAGTTCCTTCTGTAGATAAGGCCACAGGAAGGGGAACCAGATCTGTCGAGGCCAGTATGGAGCAATGAGGATAACTGTCCTTTTCAACCTTTTGGCTTTCTGAAGGAACTTGGGGATCAACGAAATTGGGGGAAAGCATACAGAAGTCCAGGGGCTAATCATGTATCAGAGCATCCCTTGGGGTTTGCCTCTGGTGGGGAATCAGGGTAAAGTAGTCACTGCATTTGTTGTTGAGGGAAGAGATGAAAGGATTGCAGCAAGGCTGGCCACGTGTGGCCACGTGTGGAAAATGTGGTCTACCACATTCGGATTGAGGGACCACTCATGTGGCACTAGAATGGCTCTGCTCAGTGTGTCTACTATGATGTTGGCCTCCCTGGAATATGTGTTGCTATCAGAAAGCAGTTGGATGAAATCCCCCATTGCCACAATCTAAGTTCCTCCTGGCAGAAAGGGTATGACCACTGCCAAGGCTAGAAGCCATTGCAAAATTCGTATGTGAAACCTGGCCAGTGGGACTAACACAATTGCTGCAGCCATGGAATCTAAGGCCTGAAGAACATAACAGGCAGGTACTCTTTTGTTTCTGATTAACTTTGCAGTCTGTCTCTTGATTGTCAATACTCTGGATGGGGGAAGTTTGCAATCATCAGGTTCATGTCTAACAGGGCTCCTATGTCTTGTCTGAGTGGGTTCCAGATGAGATTTTTGGTCATTTATTGTTCTGAGCAAAGTTGAAGAACAGAGTCTCTTATGTATAAAAGTAGATACCTGGTTAGGATGGAAATGAGCCAGTTGTCTAAGTATGGAAACACTCGGAATCCTTGTCATTGCAGGTAAGCCACAACAACTGCTATACATTTGGTGAACATTCTGGGGGTGGTAGTGAGACCAAAAGGCAACACTCTGGAATGGTGATGACTGGCTCCCAGCTGGAAGCACAGTTATCTTCTGGAGAGTCTGTCCATTTTTATGTGGTAGTATACATCCTAAAGATCTGTACAGCACATCCAATCATCCTTTTCCAGGAAGGGATATATGGACTGTACCATGACCATTCAGAACTTGCTGCAATGGACTGATTTGTTCAATTTGCTGAGATCCAGACTTGGTCTTCAGTCCCCTGTTTTCTTTGGCACTAAAAAGAACCTTGAGTAATTTCAAAATTCTCTCTGGTCTGGGAGGACCTCTTGGATGACTCTTTTTTGTAGCCGATTCAGAATTTGCAAAACTGCTAGATCTCTTTGACTGGGTGGAATGTCTTGTGCTTTCCTGTTGGGAAGAGGTTGTTGGGAGAAGGTAACTCCTGGATATTATCCTCTGCACCCATACATCGGAAGTTATGTTCTGCCAGGCTGTCCAGTGCAGGGGTCCAGAGGCGGACAATTGGGTCTCCTTTCAATAATGCTTAAATGGTTTCCCAAAGAAGGTTTCTTGGAACCCTGGTTCTGTGGACCTCCTCTGCCCTTTGTGTGATGTCTTCCATTGTTGTTTCCCCCTCTGCCTCTGGTGGAAAGCTCTCCATGTATGTCCTGGTAAGACCCTTGAGACTTTTTGAACCACATTTTTCTGCTATCTCTCTGACCTTTAGGGTAAAGTCTCTGAGGAGCTGAAAAATGCATGCCCATGGTAGAAAGGTTTTTACTGTCCTTCTCATACCTAGATAGCATATCCTTGAATTTTGGGCTCAAAAAGCGATGTACCGTCAAATGGAGCATTGACAAACAAAGACTTAAAAGGCTCCATAAAATCGCAAAGGTGCATATAGGTATGCCTCCTCACGGAAATACCAGAACCTGCTGTTCTGATTACTCCTTTGGCAGTGTATGCAATAAGACTCTTGGAAGATTTGGCAATTGAATGAAGGATGGCTAAATGGGAAGCTACCTTTTCTTTAGCTCCATCAGCTACTGCTCTTTGAAGCATATTTGAGAGTTCCTTGATCAGATCTCTTTCTAACCTTGTGAAATGAAATAAGTAATTCAGCAAAGCTTGCTGAGGAAAAGACACACTTCCCACATATATCCATCATCCTAGAGTCTTTATTAGGAGGATGAATAGTAGAACTCTCATCAGAAGGTTATCTCTTGGTCACTGCCACCATGATCATAGCATCTACTGCAACCCCCTTAGTTCAATAAACCTTATCCAGAGGAGTGGTAAAGATCTTATTGGGTCTCTGAGGAACAGGCTCGATGGAGTCTGGGGTCTCCCATGCCTGCAGTGAGATTAGGCCTCTAAGGTCATCAGTTGGCAGAGTCACCCAGGAGGTAGAATGATGGGAACCAAAGGTGGGCAGGTACACCAACTCCTCAGACAAGGGGGTTGCTGGACTTCAGTTCACCCCTCTACTTGAGAATTTCTAGAATCACTCCAAAGGAAACATCCTTGGGGGGTGACTGTGGGGAACCCTCACCTTCATCAAGTTCAGTGTCTTCAGTGGCTGACTCCTCCATGGAGTCTAGGTGCTTCATCTTGCATAACTTCTTCCGAGGAACCACTTCAGTGGGATAGTCTGGGGAGGTATCGGAAGAGTCAGGGGTACCCTAATGGGAATCCTGGCACCTAGGTTCTCACTGTCCCTGTGGAGCAAGATAGGAGGAAGACGAGCACTGAGTGTCTACCTGGGATAATGGGGGTCTATATTATAACATCGAATTTTATAAAGTTCAAATGTTATAATATCGAACCAGTTTTGTCGAATGCTAAAAACAGAGAAGGTGCAGGACACCGAATTCTTTCCCAAGGAAAGAATTTGGTGGGCCGTTGCTGTGGCTTTGCTGTTTTCAATGTTCGATATGTTGGAGCATTACGGGTCAGGCTCAGGTAAGTCTGAGACTGTGTGTAGGTTAGGGCTAGGGGGCAGGTTTGGTGAGTTAGGGTTAGGGAGCGGGTCAGGTAAGTGTGCGGTTGTGTGTAGGTTAGGGTTAGGGGGCGGGTTAGGTGAGTTAGGGTTAGGGCGCGGGTGAGGTGAGTGTGCGATAGTGACGGACCTTAGGGTTAGGGTCAGGTTAAGTTAAGTGGATAGCTAGTAGTGTATGTAAAGTTTAGTTTTGGTGTAGGATTTTAAGTGTATGTGTGTGGATTGCTGTTTTTTGTGTGTGTTTGTGTTGTGTGTATGTTTCTCGGAATAGCGATTTTTTTTTTCCCATGGGAAAAAAATCACTATTCTGACTGTTCAATGTTTGCAGATTTCGATGTTTAGGGTTCTATATTATAGCATTCGATCTTTGTAGATTTTGATGTTATAATATAGACCCGGATAATGGATCCAAAGGGGGTGACTTTGTTGGTGCACAGGCAGCTATAGCACTCTCCAAAGCTCCAAAGGCTGACCACTCCTGAAAGGAGAAGCCACGCTTTGAGGAAGGAGATTGCCCCCAGTCCAGAAGATTGCTCACCCAGGGCAGAAGCTGGAGCCAAGCTCAATTTCTGTGAATCCTTGAGGGCCATTGACTGCACCAATGATCTAGGGGTCGACTGGACTTGAGGTCAGTGAAGCTCACTCTGGCTGTGGGAGCTCTCCAGCTCTGAAAAGGCCAATAAGCTCCAAAATAAGGTCTGATCTCAGGAAGATAGCATCCTAGAATACAAATTCAAAGTCACTGGGCATATTGGCTCTATGGGCTTCAAAACTTGCCCTGAAGTCGGAGGAGGAGGAAGTGGAGGAGTGGATGCTTTCAGTGGACCTGGAGCAGAAAAGGCTGAGGTCAAAGCAGACCTAGTGATACCCTGCACCCATAAGAGTTTCTGCACCATCCGCTCCACTTCTTCTGTAATACTCCTGGTCGAAAAGGATGACATAGTAGAACGGGGTCTTGGCCTTGACAGAAAGGGGGAACGGTATCCTCAAAAGTACTGGGTCATATGAAAGAGAATACAATGTTCTTGGTAATTTCAGTATTCTTTTGAAAGGCCTAAAAGTAGGATCCAGTCCAACGGATCTGACCCATCCTTGTCAGATGAGGTCAGAGCCAAAGAAGCCAGACCCGAAGAACTAGTGGTCGGAACAGATAGCTCCGATCAGATCTAAGACTCCCCAGAGGAGGAAGGTTTTGATTTTTTAAACTTCAGCTCTGAAATATCAGTCTACACTGATGATGGCCTTTTCTTGGCCTTGTCCAAGGATTTGGAGGACAAGGATGAAGCAGGACCTGAAAGAGCACATTCAGTTTTAGGGGAAGACGTTGCTCCAGAAATGACTTCATCAAAGGCTAAAGACAACATCCCTCTTAAAATGAGTTTATTCCTTCCATTTATTAAAGCTTAGTTGTTGAAGGAGAGACATATGGCACAGTCCTCCTGTAAATGCGAAGGCATGCATAAAGAATGTGAGTCACTGAACGGAATCTTATGCCCGTACTTGGTGCACTTCTTGAAGCCCACTAGTTTCTCTTGTTTATCTTGTAATTGAGGCACACACATACACACATACACACACACATGCACACACACACACACACACACACACACACACACACACACACACACACACACACACACACACACACACACACACACGCTCACACACATCAAACTCTCACTCTAGAGAAGAGGATAGAGGAAGTGTTTTTTCTGGGGGGGGTTGAAAATAGGAGGGAAGGAAAACCCTACTAATGATAGTAGGGATGAAATACCTCAGTTCAAGGTGTTTGAATGAAAGTGCTAAACTGTTGTGTTTTACTTGCTGTGATTTATTAAAGAATTTGGGATTACACCTGTGGACTACTTATTTCTGCTACTGGTGTTCCAAAGGAAGTGTGTTGTGTTTTAGAATGATTTTCTACTAATTGCAAGGTTATGATAGGATAAAGATTGTTCAAAGTTCCAGGACATACAGTATGGTTTGTGCAAAGGATGAAAACATTAAGGTATATAATACATGAATGCAAATAAGGTTTATCTCTTCTGATAACAATTCTGTAAAACTCTTTAAATAAACATACTTGTAGTCTGTGAACTAGTGGGCAGACCCAGTTCTTGACATATCAGTCTCTTCTTGTGCTGTGGAGAGATCCTGGCTAGTGTGATGGAAGCACAGCAAAACTTTCTTTATCCGCTGAATATTATAGCAAATATTCAGCAACGTTTATCAGAGATGAAGTTCACTAGATCATTTTTACTTGTATTATATTTATTACTTTTTTATGTCAGCAGATGGTGTCAGTGGAAGGAAGCCAGTAAGCTTCTTGTTTCAACTTAAGGATTGTATGGGTGACCTTTGTGTACTTCAAGGGACACCAATAGCTGATGTAACTTATACACTTGAAGGAGATTACTTTTCAACACTTGATTAAATGATGATGTTGAAAGAATTCACATTTTTGTAATGTAATGATTTGTCTTCAAATTGTTAAATAAAGGACCAGAGTAATGGACTTTAAGTTCAAAGGTGCACCGACAGAAAATATTCCTTTAACTGACAATTACTCTAGAACATTAAGATTTGCACTATTCCACTAAAGGCAGATGTAACATTCCATACAAAGTTTCCTGAAATAGGATATCACACTGTCTGCTGTGTTTTAAAGATAGTTAAGATGAATTAATAAATCAGGAATTGCTTAAACTGTAGCTTAGCATATTGTGAATGGAAAAATAAAACTGCAGAGGATACGAATGCATACCGGGAACATTTAGAAGCCTTTTTATCTGAGCAGTGATATGTTTCAGTCTAGTGAGTCTAAAGTTTTCTCTCAATTAGAAAATATCTGAAAGATTCCTGTGGTATTACTAAACTGGAGTCTGAATACTTCATGTCAGTGTGATAAAATTAAAAAAATATGTGGTATTACCTTCACATGTATTTGTCTTCTCTGTGCAACTCTTAGCAAGAAAGTTAACCAGACAAGTCTTTCCTTTTTCGAACACCTTTATTGAATTATCACTTGCGACATAGGCAAATTTACATTCATATAAAAGTAATCACATTATAATTAACAGAGCAAACATTTTACTTCACATATATTGCTATATATGATACATCCTAAGCAACATTGCATAAATTATACAATTGCTGCCTTTTTTTAACAAGAAACATCTTTATTAAACCATCACTTACTGTACATAGCAATCATACATTTAAACAAATGAAAACGAATCACACTGACACAATCCTAGTTGCAAGCATTTTACATCACAAATTGTACTGACACACTCCCAGCTTATAATCTACCCAATCTTTTTCAGTCAGACATTACATAGCTCATTTAAGTCCTGTTACCTTTTAAACTTCATTCCTTCCTTGTATGTCTTGTTTCCACAATTCCCATTGTTTTCTTAAGTAGTTTGCTCCAGATCTGTATCACGTTATTGCAAATTCAAAATGTTGAACGTGAAAATAGCGAAAGTGCCGAAAACTCGAAGTTCCATTTTTGAGATTGCAGTACAATGAAGAGTGGGATATTTGCCCTTTCCTCACTGTAGTGTGATCTCGAAGTTGGAATATATATTTAGCGGAGGTTGGGGGGCACATCCCCCTACAATACGGAGTTTGAGTTTCAGAATTTTTGCTCTTTTGAGCGTTCGACATTTTGCATCTTCGATAATATGACATAGACGTGTTTGCTCCTACCCTTTTCTAAATATCTCAGTTTCAGTGTTTTATCTCTGTTACTATATTCACTACTTCTAGTATAGTTGGTTTAGATTTTGATTTCCATTTTCTAGTAACTGCTTTTTGGCAGTCACCATTATTAGCCTTACCATGCCTAGGCAATTCTGATTCTGTATCATAGCTCAGAAAAATCATCTTTCTCATCAGACCAATCTGTCCACCCAGCATCTCTGACAGTGCATCCCGGAGAGAATGCTTAAAGTCTGCCAATTCATTAACCAGACAAGTCTTGATTCTTTCATGATATGAAGTGCTTGTTCCTATTAGGATTGTCAGATTAAAAAAAAAATTCTATACTTCAAGCAGTGTAGCAATTAGAATGAACAGGCAGTTTAGATGGCTGAATTCCTATCTCAAATCAAAAAGATGGAATTCTTCACTGGGAAGAATTCGGAAAAGCAGTAGAAGATGGAGTATGCCTCTAGCTTTAACATTTTCTGCAAGTCCCAAAAGCAGACAAAGATGTTTGGAACTGTATCAACCATATTTTGCAGAATATCTTTGATTTTGGCTTACATGTTTGCACTATCTTTTGTAAAATTTCTTATTTCTGGTAAATCCCAGAAGATTGCAGTCAGTCAATAATGTCAGACATAAGAGTTTCATACTTTTTATTGCTAAGGAAATATTAATGCAAATTGCATATTAATGCAAAATCTATTGCTCTATTAAATTTTTACATTAATCAAGGTAATAATTAAAAAATGTCCGAGTTTAGTCTTTTGTTCCCCATTATTATGGCTTTGCCCTGGATTCTTGTGCAAAGAAGTTGAGTACTATGGTGTCCACATAAGGCATAACTGCACATGAAAAAATAAAGAATATTGAATTTCATTTATAATATGATATATGTGTGTGTGTGTGTATATATATATATATATATATATATATATATATATATATATATATATATATATATATATATATATATATATATATATATATATATATATATCCCTGGTGGTGTGGTGGTTAGTATTGTGGACCTTACAGCAAGAGGTTCTCCAGTTTGATTCTTGGCTGGGATGCTCTCTGTGTAGATTCTGCATGTCCTCGCTGCAGTCAAGTGGGTTTCCTCTGGGTGCTCCGTTTTCCTCCCACATTCCAAAGACATGCAGTAGGCAGATAGGACACTATAAATTAGCCATAGGTGAGAGTGTGTGTGCAAGTGAGTGGTACAGATGAACTACCATTGTAGGGCTAGCCACCCAGTAGTGTCAACCTTGGCTCGAGATTATTGTCACTGTTGAAGTGTCCCCCCAACTCCATGTGCAGAATGGGAAAAAGGAGTTGAGGATGGATGGATGCATCTATATATGAATATATATATATATATATATATATATATATATATATATATATATATATATATATATATATATATATATATATATATATATCTAGACTTTCTACACAAAACAATGGAAAATATTAAAATGTTTTTGTGTGCCAGGAAACAGTATGTGCAATATAATAATGTACTTAAGAAGATTACAATTGAAATGACGACTTTAAACACACCCAAGTCTTTGCTTGAATTGTGTGTAAAAAAATGGCCTTCTACATAGGTTTTTGAGTGGGTGGTTATAACGGATATTAAGTCAAGCAAGAATAAAGATTTGTGTTACCTGTGGACATAGAAGAGTGGATCCTAGATAAAGGATATGAAGATGCAGCCAAGGTTTGAAGATTATGCAGTCTGGGGACATGATGCCTGCATCTTTGTTGTTTGCAGATAGTATTCTTCTGGCTTTAAGTGACTGTGATCTTCAGCATGCATCAAAATATATTGCTACTGACTGTAAAGGGATTGAGCTAAAAATGAATGTTCCCATGTCTGTGATTATGGTTCCAGCGCAAGAACATAGTGGATTGCTGTCTGGAGGTGAATCCAGGTGGAGGCAGTTGCATCAAGTGAAATTTATGTTTCTTGAAGTCTTAATCACAAGTAAGTGTAGAAAAGATGGTGCTTGATCAGTAGGCATGTGCAGCAGCAACAATACCGAAGGCATTCAACATGGTGGTGATGAAGTGACATCTAAGTTACATGAAAAGTAGACAGTTCATTGGTTAGTCTATGTCATCATCCTCAGCTTTGGTCATTAGGTTTGGAGAATACACAGTTGGAGGAAGATCACAGATATCAGTTGCAGAAATAAAATTTCCCTTACAGCACAGAGAGGTTTAATCACTGAGAGAGTGAGTAGCTCAGTAGTGCAGAAGGAACTTAGCCTAGAATCACTGCTTTTCATACTAAAGGTAATCCAGTGGACGTGGTTTGGGCATCCAATGAGCATGACCGCTGAGTACCTCCTAAAGGATGTGTACCAGACACAGGCTGTTTTTGTCTGAGGAAACCCTCAGGATACTCTAAAGGAAGGTTATAGCTTTCTCTCAGGTTGCCTTGTAACACCAGGGAATCTAGCAGGGAAACTAGGAATCATATGCTGAGAATGTCTGAGTTGCATTTTCAGCAGATTATGACCATGTGCTTCACCAGAATAAACAGCGTTGGAAAGGGATGCATGCATATAAACCTTAACTATACTCCGCAGAAACTAAATGCTATTAAAAGAAGTGTATAAATACAGTACACTGAGCATCTGTATTATATGTATCTAATTAGTATTGCATTCCCTGGTCACAAGGTTGTTACCTCTTTGGAAGTGATTGCTAGAAAGAAATATATGTTACTAGAAATGAAAAGTTAATCCAGTCTGTAGTTTAGTAATGAGACTTCTTAAGGAGGTCACTGTTAAAATAATTTCACATGCCAAATCTGTCTTATTTTGATTGTTATGGGGAGATTGATGGGCAGAAGAGACTCCTACGTACCAAAATCCTTACTGACATGTATACAAATGTTAAAATGAAGAATGTTGAACCTATTGCATACAAGGATCTTAAATAAAATGTTTCCATAAGGTTGCTTCTTCAGAATAACTGAGAATGAAGTCTAAAATATAGTTGCCATAATTCAAGCTACTGAGTCTGTTTTGAACTTGCCAAATATACAATGATTAAGAGTTTTATTAAGTGAGGTTTACAGATTGTTGAGTAGAGGACTGCGGGTATGTCTTTTGCATGTTTATTAATATGATAATGTGCATCACATTATTCAGGAAAAATCATTAAATCATGCCATACAAAAGTTGGCTTCCAGTAAAGAGCAGAGATTAACATTAGGAAAAAAAAACATGAATCTACTCTGCACAGTGACCATTAAATGAAATGTGAACTACTGGTGAAATGGCAGCAAAAAATCAGGATTAAAGTATAAGAATCAGGAAAAAGAAAACAGGTACCTGTTCTGCACAGTGACCATTAAATGAAACATGAACTACTGGTGAGATGGTACAAAAATGCAGGATTAAAGTACAAGAATGAGGGGACAAAGACAGGCTGTCTGATAGATGCCTCTGATGTCATACTGTTTTGTGTATCAACACTTAAATGCTTTGCTGCAAGAGTTTACAGAATTAAATATTGTGTTAGTGCTCTGTGCTCGAACAACCTGGCAGAAATAAATAATTTGTAATGCACCTTCATATTAAATTGCACTACGACTTGTCAATGACTGAATATTTTAATTTTGCAGAAAATGTCTGTACAGTAATATCATTAAGAATACAAGCCCCAGGAAAATAGAAAAACAATGGAAGTGATAACACAAAGGAGCACTTGTTAAAAACTACATATGAATGATTTTTTGAAACTGATGACTGTCACTACAGGAGTTTCATGTAATTAACTGCACAGAAACTGTTATTTTATTATTGTAGTTTTTCAGAGCCTGTATGGCTTTACAACTACAGTTAAAATAAAACTGACCTGAAAACAAACATTCTTAAGTATGTCCCTGGTCATAATCTACCCAGGAAAAGTCTTCAGTAAATGTCTGGTAGTCTAATATTAAATATAGTGCAACAGAAAAATTTACCGTATTAAGACTAATGTATTGCAGCATTTTCAGACCTGTAGTAATACTGTGTGCCACGAATCATACCTAAGATGAAGTATTACACTATAACATTTGATCAGCACTGCCCAGTGGTACCACAGTGGCCATGGTATCTTAAACAGTGAAGAAGGATATCACTCAATAGATCTGGCATGCAATATGTAATTTCAGTAGAATCAATATCTCTATTTTTAAATAATATCATGATAAATGAAGGCCTCTACATCCCAGTGCCATCACCCCCCCCCCCTTGACAGGCATACATGCAAGCATGAGTGGACGCGTGCGTGGGCTCACACACACACACACACACACACACACACACACACACACACACACACACACACACACACACACATATAATTAACTTGAAATAAACATTCCAACGCAACTATTTCAGTGACAGCAGAGCAGAGATGAGAAGATATGTGCTTTGACACCCCACTGACTTGTTCAGTAGCTTGTTTTAATGCTTTTGTAGACTGGCAAGCCTTATAGGTTATGAGCACAGAAAATTGGCATTCTGGAAATAGAAGAGTCAATTAAGTTTGTCATGCAAGACTAACTTTATGTTTTGAAGTATAATAAGGCTAGAAATAGGAAACCATGCTCTGTGCCATTTAAGAGCTTTGGGAATTTGGATAATCGGATCTTGGTGAAATTAAGCTCTTTAAAGGATCTTAAGTAGGGAGTACTTTCACAAAGTAACCCATGCAAATCATAATGGTTTTGACATCAGATACAGACACTTTCAGTTATGTTGTTAGAAATGTGGCAACCAAACCACCCTTCATTTGGTTTAGAACAGGAGTAATTTAGATAGTTTTAAATTTATTGTCATTTGATCATGATGGTTGAAAGAATAATATCACATTTTATATCTAAGAGATATAAATGACCTAATGTGAGAGCTTTGCTTGTTGAACATTTTGACTTTAGCTTCCTTCATGTTATAGCATAAGGCTGTAAATAGAACACAGTTTCATTTATTGTGTTGGCTGCAAGTTTTCTGCATAATATTCATTTTGTTTTGGTATTGTATGAGAATCTGAAGCTAAATCATTTCTAGGCCTGTGATCAATAGTTTTAAAACAGGGTTGCCTGAAATTCATGTTACTGCTATATGCATGGCTAGGCTTTGTAGCGATTAAAGAGTAGTTATGAAGTGAATACTAAAACTTAGATCGTATGACTGCATTTAGCTATGTGAAAAGCTTATGCAATGACTAAAAGCATCTGACAAGGAACTATGGATAGAGATCTTACTCTTCACTGACTGCCTCCTATTACAGAGAGATAAGAGTCCTATAGATTACAGGAAACAAGCATTTTTGTAACAGCTATAATTTATATGCTGTTATTGTAAGTACCTATTATTTTTCATTTATTCTTGCACGTGTACGTGTGTGTGTGTGTGTGTATATATATATATATATATATATATATATATATATATATATATATATATATATATTTGTATGTATTATTGACACATGCATATTGTGTATGTCAGAATGCATTTGTGTGTGCATATACCAAAACATATGCATCTATATCTCTGCAGGTTTCTTCTGCAAGTGTTGGATGTATATTTGGTTAATCAGTAACTGCCTTATCCCATTTCTCTGATGTTAGCTTTTCCTGTGAATTTAATAAGTGTCAGTTAGGAATGAATGAATGAATGAATGAATGAATGAATGAATGCTAAGTGTGTAGAAATGTTTTACATGGTATATTTCTTGGTTTCAGACCTCTCTTCAGATCTGTCATCTTCATGTGGATTTGCCAGCTTTACATTCTGTGCTTTCATGTGATGTAACAACCATTCCTTTTTGAAGTTAGGCCTTAGTGCTCATATTACATTAATGGCTACATGGAATGACAACATCGTATTTTTCACCTTTTGAATTATTGTGTTACTGATGTGGATAAGTCAGCAACATAACATGGTGTTGTATTTATGCATTAACATGGTAAACTGCTTTTTAGATGATTGCTAGCTTTAAGCATTTAAGAATCCAATAAGACTGATATGAGAATATATCAGAATTTAATGAAACAGGCATTTTAGATAAGTCAGTCTCCTAGCTTATTTCAGGAAATATATCTTATTTTATTGTACATAGAGTAGAATTTATAAATCTCTTAGGCATTCTGTAAGGCCAATGTGCTAAATATAACTTTTAGAAAACTCAACTGCAATTCTTAGTCTATCATGCATTGCATAAGTAAAAAATATGCAAAGATACTCCACAGCAATCTAAACTAAGGTCCACTAAATGCTAACTATGAATTAGATTGGTAGCTCAAATTTAATAGGCAGAAATAAACCAGATATGTATATGGAAAGCTATGTGTAATGCCTTGTGTATTCATGGTGGCGATCTGGTGTGCAGTCATAGATGATTTCTGTGACAAGGATACAGTGAGATGATGATCATGGCTGTCTATCTGTCAGGGCTACAAAGAGCAGAATGGGCAAAAAGCATTATATAATGGTAACCTGCAAATTGATGCAAGTAAAAGTACATCAGACCACAGAGTAACTTCTTATCACTAACTGACCAAGAAATAATGTAAAAACACCCATTCATTTTAGCAATACTGCATAAAATATGTCAGGTGTGCATAGCAGAAGTGATACAAAGAGTACAGCATTGTTGGAATGGCAGGTATTCATGACCTTCATATCACATTCTCAGCCCAAATGGTATATTATGGAACATTGACAGACATGCATCCACAACAGCTGACCATTGTCACAACTCCAAAATGGAGCATGTAGAAGAATATATTTCCTATTCAGAAACACTGGAGCAGTTATGCATGTTATTAGAGTAACAGAAGTGATCAGTGCTCTCAAGTCTGCTGATTTGAACATCAAAATACCTCTGGGTCTTCAGGGAATACTGCATGGCATCAGAGACATGAACTTGCCTCTTATCCCCTTAAATTAATATATATCCATATCTATCTATATATCTATTTATATATCTATATCTATATATCTATATCTATCTATCTATCTATATATATATATATATATATATATATATATATATATATATATATATATATATATACACACACATATATATAGGTGTGTGTGTGTGTGTATGTGTATATATATATATATATATATATATATATATATATATATATATATATATATATATATATATATGGGTCTCCTTGACTTCATCGACATGCCGAAACACCGACGCTAAGAAGCCTGACTCGAGAAGACCAATGAGACAGATGATTGACAAGGTGAAATCCCGACAGCCGAAAGACCGACATGGGCAACGTGTGAGCGCGAGCCGGTAAGTGTGCGATAGTGAGGGATTTAGCGTTAGGGAGCGGACAGGTAAGTGTGCAATAGTGAGGGATTTAGCATTAGGGAGCGGACAGGTAAGTGTGCGATAGTGAGGGATTTAGCATTAGGGAGTGGACAGGTAAGTGTGAGATAGTGTGGGATTTAGGGTTAGGGTGCGAGAAAGGTGAGTGTCCGGTAGTGTCGGACTTAGAGTGCGGGTAAGGTAAGTGTGCGATAGTGACGGACTTTAGGTGTAGTGGCGGGTTAAGTGAGTTAGGGTTAGGGTGCGGGTAGGGTAAGTGTGAGATAGTGACGGAATGTAGGTTTAGTGGCGGGTTAAGTGAGTTAGGGTTAGGGTGCGGGTAGGGTAAGTGTGCGGTAGTGTCAGACCTTAGGGTTAGGGTTTGTGTTACGGTTAGTGCATGTATAGTTGTGTGCAATGTGTACTTTACATTTTGTGTGTCAGTGTTTTGGGTGTCGGTGTTATGGTGTTTGGTTTTGTGAGTTGTCGGTTTTGTGCATTTTCGGTGTTTTGGTGTCGTTGTTTTGAGTGTCGGGCTTGTGGCATGTCGGTGTTGTGACAGGGATCCATATATATATATATGTATATTTATATATATATATATATATATATCTATATATATACAAAACCAAAAACTGGAAGCAGTAGCAAATAAAATAGACACTTCAAAATTCTTGCAGTATATATCGATAGAATCCAAAGCCAGTTGGTGTAAAAACCTGTAGTTTAATAAGCATACTACGTCTTTTGCTTATTAAACTACAGGTTTTTACACCAACTGGCTTTGGATTCTATCGATATATACTGCAAGAATTTTGAAGTGTCTATTTTATTTGCTACTGCTTCCAGTCTTTTGCTTATTAAACTACAGGTTTTTACACCAACTGGCTTTGGATTCTATCGATATATACTGCAAGAATTTTGAAGTGTCTATTTTATTTGCTACTGCTTCCAGTTTTTGGTTTTGTGCATACTGCTGGGCGTTTGGCTGTTTTTACATATATATATATATATATATATATATATATATACATATACATATATATATATATATATATATATATATATATATATATATATATTGATAAACACATTTTAGTAATGCTTAAATATTGAAAGTCAATAAAACTTTATTGACTAAGAGAATTTATGTTAACATATATGTTCAAGGAATATGGCCGAAATTGTAATGTTTCGAAGTATTTATTGAGTACAACCCTTTGTCTTACATTACAAATTCACAAATGTTAGAAGGCACAGCACAAAATTCTTCTGCAAAATCTAAGCTGTTACTGAAATGTGACAGCAGTTGAGATGTATAGCACAGAACTGCCACTGCCACAATCAGAACAAAGAACCACAACACCAGGCACTACCCTTGTCAGTGACAACAGCAGATCAAATCTCATCATGCATGGTCCAGATCAGAAGTGAAATGTATCCCATAATGTCACAGAAGTTACAATGCAGTTCACTAAAGAAACAGAGTATTTCAGGTAGAATACATTGAAGCATAATTGCGTAAAAAATGCATTTGCATCATACAACATTTTGTACAGTAAATGATACAGAAAATTAAACAACAGAAACATCAAAAGTAGCAGTTAATTTAGTTTTACTGTTTCAAAAATTGTGAAGAAGCACTGGGTGGATTAAATTGATATTGTAGAGGGTAGTTACTGTGAGAATGAAGAGGAGTTTTGACCTGTCATAATAACAAGAAAAAGTAGATAATTCTAAACAATCCTGTTATGCAGTAGGTCATACCTATCTGTCTTTTATTAATTTGAAAGTCCAAATGGGTAAAGCCCTTATTAGCAAAGCTCCGGGAATAAAATTTCAGATTACATACTTTTTCACATGCAATTAGCTCAAGATAACAATAAAATATGTTACGTAACACTGAACTATATATATAGTTTAACAGCTGATCACCATGTTTACTGTACTATACAGTGTTTATACCATTCTAATGTCAGATACACCTAAAGAGCATTCAGAATTATTTCACAGTAAGTGAATATAAAATCACATTGAACTTTTAGTACACAGAGAGCAGATCATAGGATTATAGGAGGTTACTATACTAGTGGCCCTAGGGCCTTTACAAGCCTAGTCAAGTACAACCCCTGTTCCCAAGGATATCAAGATATTCACTTAAGTCATGTGAACAGGTGAGAAAGTGTGAGCATTTTATGTTATTCACTTGATTTAGCTGCATAAGGAGTGGACTTAGTAATGGTGCTGTTACAAGACCAGGATTGTTTTGTATAATTTTACTGAGATATTAAAACATAAAATGGGAATAAGAAGGGACGTGGTAATGGGTATGTTACAAATGCAGGATCATTTTTTGACAGACGTGTACTCAAGGTTGTTTTAAATAGTAGATGGGATGAGATGAGATAGTTCTGACGTTTGTTGAGAGAGAGAGAGAGAGAGAGAGAGAGAGTCACAGTTTAGCAACTTATACAGACTATAGTCAGTCACCATTATGATGTTTTGATTTTTGAGTAAGCACTAATCGATGGTTCAATGCACACAATTCTCTGTGAGGCGAGTACCAGTTTAATAACTTGCTGGTGCCAAAGCATTTGTCTGTGTTGTAGAAAATGTTGTCGGTTGTCTTAGTGAGAGTGCAGCTTAATAGATTAAGTAACTCAAGCCAGCTAAGGGACTGAAGTGCAGGACAGTGATGTGTTCAGTTAATGCTGGTTACTTGCAAACTTTGTAGTTTTATTATATAATTATTTTAGTCTGGCTAGCTGAGAGAACAGTAGGTTAATCAAACTGATAAGGTGTACAAGACAAGGAAGGAGACAAATTTGAGGTATGGTCTTATGTGCATAGTCTGAGTGTTTATGGTTGTTTTTTCTGAACAGCATATTTGACACACAGACTGAATTTTAATCTGTGGTCAGTTATTTTACGTAGTAGTTTTTATTTTGTACTAGCTCAATTTTAGTATTATCAAATGATAATATTTTGTAATTCACAGTTATTTGATTGTTGGGCTAGAGGTAAAAATGCTATTACCTTAGTTTTAGTTGAATTTAGGAGTAGTCTGGATTGCTGAAGCCATTTTTTCAATTTTTGTAAAGGAATGCAGTTGATAATTTTGGAGCTGTTTAACTGAAGACATTGCACATATTAGTGTTTAAATGTCTATATGTCAGTTTATATTTGCTAGGAAACAGGTTGCATGAATTTTATTTGTAAATAATATTGAAGAGTAGTAGTTCTAATACTTAACCTCATGGCACACTTAATGTTGCCTGAGGAGGTGACAGCTCATCGGCCCAGTGTACAGAGTGTGTTTTATGGTTAAGGTAATTTTTAGGATCATAGGATCATAGGGGTTTATTAGGCTATTGGCCCTGAGGCCCTCATGAGCCTAGCCAAGAGTTTAGCCCATGTTTAGACAAGTCAGCACCCAGACCCCCTGTCCAGCAGGGACATAGGTGGAATCCCAGGGGTGTATTTTCTCTTTCCCATCCAGTTATCCAGGTTGTGCTTAAAAAGAGATAACAAGGTACTCTGCTTCACGTGGAGATGGAGTCTATTAAAGCAATTGACTGTATTGGCTGTGACACCCTTTTCCTTGGGACTAGATAATAATATGTGATATGAAACTGTATCAAATGCTTTGGAAAGGTCAAGAAATAGGGATGTAACCATTTCACCTTGTTGTTTCTGCGGTGTGGCCTTGTCTAAATCAATGTTGTTTTATGGAAAGTCATTTGTTTTCTGTTAGGTAGTTGATCAACTGTAGGTGACTACATTTTCAAATAGTTCAGACTGAGGGGACAAGATGGCTTTAGGTCTGTAGTTTGCAAGCTCAAGAGATCTGCCACTTTATGTAAAAGAATGACACCAGAGTTTGGGACTATAGCTTCCTGGAAAAGCAATTTCTAAGTACAGAAAATTGGTATGCAGTGGCATCTGCAGCTATTTTTAGATATTCTACTGGATGTTGCCTGCTGCAGGAGAGATTAGTTTAAGTTTTTGCATGTTTTTTTATGCTTTTTGGGGTTGTAATAATTAAGAGGGTAGGAGTGACTATATCAGTTTACTGGGTGTACTGTGTTTATTAAGGGAATGATCAGAATTTATGTAGAATTTATTAAGTCTGTATGCTTTGTTATAATCTGTTTCATCTATGAAAGGACAGGGTTGTGATTTCAGGCTAAATAAGTTTATTGATTATTGACAAGAACTGTTTTGGAGCTTTAATGTGGTTATCCTATAGAATAGTATTTTGGCATCCATGGCATCCAGGGCTGTCCCCTAATCTGGTGCCACTCCACTCCCCCAGCTTTAAAATGATAAGAAAAAAATGCTTAATACATTTGCAGCAAGCAGCTGTTGCAGTTAATGTATGCCACATACATTAAAGCACTTCAGTTTTGATCATAAATACCAGAATTCAAATGCTAGTAATGCACGTAAAAAAAAAAAAAACCTTTCTGAACTAAAGAAAACTGCTTGCTACATTTTTATCAAGCAGCTGCTACAGTTTATGCCCACAACACGTCTAGCACTAAAACACTTCAGTTCTGATTGCAAATACTAGCACTCAAATTCCAGTAATGTAGTGAAGAACAATTGGCTGTCCTGAATGTGGCTCCCAGGGTATTCTTAGTTAGGTTTCACAAATGCTGATTGATTTTTTTTTAAGGCCAATTTTTTTCATGCTTTATTAAGGACTTGCATCAGTTTTTTTTAACCTGGTGCTATTCATGGTGCAGGTTTTGATTTGACTCTTTTTCTGCATTGAAGTACAAGGGAGTTTAATATGGAGAGGAAGGTTTTGCTGAAACAGAGTTACTGCATCATCTAAAGGCATTGTTCTTAGTGGCTGACAGTTGCTTTAAATAAGGATAAACAAGAAAGTTTCCTTATCAAATATTGTTGCATTTTAGACTGTTTTATATTGTACGTTTCTATGAATTTTGGTGTGTTTAAATATGATGAAGATGTGGATTACTATAATTTGTTAGGCATACTTCCTGCATGGGTGTTTTTTGTGGGATCAGATGTCATTATCAAGTCTAAGGTACTTTATTTTCCAGTAAGTTTATCCATCCCTGTGGTGATATGTATTAGAGCAATAACCGACGATGTGGTGTGGTATATTGAAGATTTACCCATGGTTGGTGTGGTTTAATCATGAGGGCGAAGCCCAGTTGATTAAATAAAGCCAACCATGGGTAAATTTCAATATACCACAACGATGGAGTAGGTTATTGCTATTATACAATGACATTATTTAAGAAAAAAATACTTACTTTTCTTAAATAATGTCTTTGTATAATGGCACGTTACTGTTCGTCCGCTGGTTGTGGTACACTGCTTCCTTGTTTTGATGTATTGAGCATGCATATGGGACTTGCGTCCCACACATACCCAGTACATCAATGTTTTGAAACAGAAGCAATGGAGAAAGAAAGTACATCTTATGGTCTATAACAGTTTGTTCAACACTGTGCCTCTGAATACAGGAAAGCTAGAAGTGCCCAATCTGCTTTTATTTTTCAGTAGGTTCATTTGCTGCTCAACAATTCCTGGGTCAAGAAAGGAGTGTCTGCATGAAATGGTGTCAATAAGTGCTGGAAGAAAGGAAACTTTAACAGCTTGTGAGCAAATAGTATAAGAGTTATAGCTAGACAGTGGTGAAACTCTCTGCAGGATTCACTAATCTTCCATGCAGGAATAAGTTATTCCTGCATGGAAATGACTGTTTAAATGCAGCACGGCAGCGTGCCATGTATATTTATGAAGGTGCACTGCCTGTGCTCCTAAACTAACATGGAGTCATGGACGAGTGCAGGGTGTGTGTCTGAGAGCCGAGCTCTCACAATATACACTCCCCTGCACTCAATAATTGCTGTTCGGCAATTAAAATAAGTGAGAATGCTCATAGCACACCAGACACATCAGGATAGCTGTAAAATGTACAGATGCACAAAGAAATCCACAGGAATGTGTTAAATCTGTCCCTCCATTTGTTCCCCCATCATTTCAGGGTTTGTCCAGAGTTTGCACTCCAAGAGGTTGAGAGGTATGCCCACCATGAAGCAGAAAGCTAACAAAATAACAGGTGTAGCAGTAGCAGGGATATTCATGAAGGGTATAGATAAAAGAACACTACACAATTTTTTTTTATAAAAGCGATAAAGTTTAACTGTAGCTGCCCAGGTGTGCCTGTTGCTAAGCTACGCATAGTTCAGCTTAAACAGCACAAGACGTTAAATAGCAAGATTCATTCAACAGAAGCAGTATTGCTATAGTGTAGGGGTTAGAGCATATGCTTTGCAAGTAGTCATTCCCAGTTTGATCCTCACTTTAACAAATTTTCATTTTACATGTGAAAGCAATTAATAAACAATTATTTTGTTTATAACCTACTAAATAACATGTGTTTGTGAACTGGAGTATTCTTCTCTGTAAAACAACGAAAAATACAGAGGAAACACAGTGCAGGCTCCAGATGAACAATGTTTATTGTAAAACAACTTGCTGAGATGAAAAAAGTTTAAAAATAATTCCAGACCAATACATCAGTAAATATACTTCCAAGATAAAACCTTAAAGTTGGACAAAGAGTTAAGCGCTTTCACCTACATAATGTAGGCTTCCTCAGAACTAAGGTATTCAGGTGCTACAGTGTTTAAATAGCTTTTTTTGGCGCCAAAAATTAGTGACAACCCTTAAAGTCACATCGCTCCATTATTTAAATATAACACTGAGCATCATGTTGTTGTTACATCTACACAATATTAAATCTTTATATTCCACTGTTTCATTACATTACAATAAATCAATAATTAAAAACATATGTATAAAAAAATGTATAAATAAAATATATTATTTTAAATAATATATTAATTAAGAAACCATTTATGCACTATTCTTATACAACAACCACATTCGGATGTATATACTTAATACTTTAATGTAATGTCTTCTTAGGGGCTACTATTCTCTGCTTTGTGTAAAAATAAACCTTACATCAGCTGTTTTATTATAATAATAATAATAATGCACCAACTACTCTATTCTACGATCTTGCTATGGCTATTTCTTCCAGTTCACTAAATTTTGAACCATCTTCCTAATGCTAAACTTGTACAATATGTGTTAGAACTGAATACCCCAAGCCACATTTCTTATATTCTTGATGTTCTATGTACCAATATAGGTTTAATTAAAATGTTATCGTTCAATCCTGGTGTATTTGAAGCATCTGTAAGACGTTGCCACCATACTTCTCTATAACTTAGAAAATCTTTTCTGTTACCTCCTTTAGGATTGTGTTTAATATGTTATAGTATGGCAAATTTAAAATTATGTTCCGCCCCTAACTTTTCTATATGCATGTACAAGGCATTATTCACATCCTTTTTCCTTATACTGTATAGGTGATCGTAAATTTGCCTTTTAAAAGCTCCCTCAGTCTTACCTATATAGTATCCAGGGCATATTTTACATTTTGCCATATATATTACAAAATTTGTATAATTATTATAATAAAACAGCTGATGTAAGGTTTATTTTTACACAAAGCAGAGAATAGTAGCCCCTAAGAAGTCATTACATTAAAGTATATGCATCCGAATGTGGTTGTTGTATAAGAATAGTGCATAAATGGTTTCTTAATTAAAATATTATTTAAAATAATATATTTTATTCATACATTTTTTATACATATGTTTTTAATTATTGATTTATTGTAATGTAATGAAATGGTGGAATATAAAGATTTAATATTGTGTGGATGTAACAACAGGATGCTCAGTATTATATTTAAATAATGGAGCGATGTGACTTTAAGGGCTGTCACTAATTTTTGGCACCATAAAAGTTATTTAAACACTGTAGCACCTGAACACCTTAGTTCCGAGGAAGCCTACATTATGTAGGTGAAAGTGCTTAACTCTTTGTCCAACTTTAAGTTTTTATCTTGGAAGTATATTTACTGATGTATTGGTCTGGAATTATTTTTAAACTTTTTTCATCTCAGCGAGCTGTTTTACAATAAACATTGTTCATATGGAGTCTGCACTGTGTTTCCTCTGTATTTTTCATTGTTTTACAGAGAAGATAGCGTAGTAGTAGGACTCAACGGAATTTTTTCATTCAGTAGTTGAACTAGAGTATTGCATTATGTTCAGATGTGAGGTGTTATTGTAATTTGTTTGTATCTTTTGGCTTTTCCCGGTTAGGGGTCACCACAGCGGAACTCCGTTCCCCTAATGTTTGGTAGTGGATTTTTACATACCGGGTTCCCAGCCCTGATGCACAACAGTCAATGAAGGCACGGCCCATTCACGTATGCCTCCACACAGAAGACTAGCTGAGAATTGAATGGGACAATGTCTTACTGTGAGGTGACAACGCTACCGCAGCACCACCACCACAGTATGTGAGGTGTTATTGTAATAAAGTGGTGAAATCCCCCGATAAACACAAGTGCTCCATAAAATACACATGAATCAGGGATACTAAACAAATGTATATGTAATGAATGATAAATCAATGCCATACAGCAAATAATGTGTAAAATTAAAAATAAGCAATGCTGAATATTCCACACCTCTTTCCTATCACACCTTTTTCTTTTCTTTTAAAGAAATTAGCGCATGGGTAAGTGGGAGTAAGCACTTTTAAGCAGTACTAAGCTGGTTTAAGGCTGATTGCACTTGGGTAAGCAATGCCTATACAGAATAAGCAATTTTGAGGCTAACTCTCTGTAAGCGTATTTACCTGGTAGTTGGCATTGCTTACCATCACGCAAACCCACGTAAACCTGCTTACAACTGCTTAAAAGTGCCTTAGTCACTCTAAATCCAACAGCCCTTGTTCTGGCCAGCAACGAAATAATCAGCCTTTGCAAGTCTCGAATCCAGCACACCATAGCCACAGTGATTTATCACTATGCCATATCAGCTATACATAAAATTGAAGTATACTCAAACCAGATCCTCACTATAGCAAAATCACATTTTACATGTGAAAGGAATTTATAAAATTTTTTTGTTGCATAACCTACTAAATAACATATATTTGTGAACTGGAGTACTGCATTAAGTCCATATGTGAGGTGTCATTGTAATAAAGTGGTGAAATCCCCTGATAAACACAAGTACCCCATACAATGTACGTACACATGAATCATGAAACAAACTTATAACATGTAATGAATGATAAATCAATGCCAAACAGCAAATAGTATGCAAAATTAAAAAATAAGCAACACTAAGCATTGCACACCTCTGCTTACCAGGTATAAGCAATGCATAGCCCAGCTAAATAGATTTGCCCATTGGTATGTCCCTTTATGCAATGCCAACCTTAGGTAAGCAGGTTTGCCCATAGCTTAGCATTTTCAAAACCATCCAATCACGGCAAAGTCCAGGAAATAAGCCCTATTTAAACCCACAGTGGGAACACATCTCATAACAGGTTGCAGCTTCCTCCTGTAGAAACAATGGCCAGTGTTGGGGAAGGATCGTGCTTCTGTGTGCAGTGCTGGGGCATCCAGGAGTCTAAGGTCATGGGAGTACTCCTGGTAAAAGACCATTAAGAGAGACTGCTGCAGGGCCAGTACCAGGGTTCCCAATATAAAGTGGAAGCCTGGGACTGTCTTGCCCATGATCTCATCAGTGCTACTGGCATCCCTCGAACTGGTGAGCAGGTCAGGCATCACTATGCCAACCCGAAACGGAAGAAGAGGGAGCTCTTGGATCAGTGGATCCAAGAAGCTAGGCAGAGGGGTGATGTCCCAGCAATGTGTAAGTACTCATTCTACTAACTGTTTAATAATTGCCTAGCTCATGTATATTACGGATAGGTATGGCTAAATATTCTTCTATGTCTCTGACAGCTGCAGTAGAGTGGGCTGTGATTCAGGAAGCCCATGTGTGTAGGCTGCAAAGGCTGCATTGTGAGGCAGGTTGGTAATAATCTTGCATGTACAGTCATAAGAAATAAATCTAAAATAGTAGAAAGTTAATTGCCAGTATAAAACCTGTATTGTGTATGGGGTGTACTGAATAAACCACACAATATGGCAGGAAGAGTCTCATATAGGTTATATGTAAATAAAAGGGTAATAGCCTGGCAATAAAGGTCTAACTCTTGGACTGCTTGTGTTTACTCTGGTATCATATGGTAATGTAGTGTTGCATTTTCTTAATAGTACTGTTGTATTAAGCACTGTTGCCCACACTGTGCTACATAAATAAAATGTGTAGAAATGTCTGTATATGACTGTTGTAATCAAAAGGTCATATTGTACAATTGAGGGAGAGTTAGACAGAAAACAGTGAAAAGAAACACAGCAAAATCCAAATAGCACACTCTACTGTGATGTAAACTGTCACACACACAGCCATGGTTCGAATCCTGGGAGTGGTTGTACGTTGTATGCATAATCATACCCCTGAAATGTACAGATTTTTTCAATAAGTTCAGATAATTGGCTTAAATTTTCTGCCTGTCACCTTGTCCCCCTGGCAAATCAGCAGGATGATCCCAGAAGTTTAGGAAGCAAATAATGACATACAACTGATTGTTAGACATCATAACTGTCAGAAAAATATCTATAAGAACAAACCTGTCACTCTAGCAGCTCACCAAAATGTTATGAGAGTAATATGCAAATCCCCATGTTATGAAGCTATGACCAGAGTGTGTGCAGTAACAGAGTAAGACGTATGTGCATAATAATAATGTGGAATCTGGTAATATGTGTGGCAACATTCAGGTAATGTTAACAAACATTCCCTCCACAGGTCTGTCAGATAAGAAAACTGTGCCTGGAAATAAAGATTGAAATCCTGGACTGGTACTGTTTATTCTGGTATTGTATGGCATTGTTAGTGTTGCAGTTGTTCTGAATAGTAATGTATTAGTCATCATTGTCACCCACACTGTGCTACATAATAAAAATGTCTAGGAATCCCTGTATAAGACTATTGTAATTAACAAGGTCAGATTGTAAAACCACGGGAGATTTATAGTATCAAAATAGCACACTCAACTGTGATGTATACTGTTTTATTTTTAGCAGACACAACCATGGTTCAAATCCTGTGAGTGTTAGTAAGCTGTATGCATAATCATACCCCTGAATGGTACAGATTTGTTTGGAATGTCCAGATAATTGGCCCATATCCACTGCCTGTTACCCTGTCCCCCTGGCAAATCAGTGTGATGATCTCTGAAATTTAGGCAGCTTTTAATGACACATAACTGATTGTCAGACCTGTAAATATTCAGAAAATGTATATGAAAACAAACCTGTCATTGTAGCAACTCACCAAAAGTTTATGAAAGCAATTGTCAAAATATGTCCCAGTTACACCTGCATGTTGTCAAGCCTTGACCAGAGTGTGTGCAATAAGAGAGTGAGAGGTATGTGGATAACATCAACCTGGAATCTGGGAATATGCGTAGAAGCAGTCAGGTAGTGTTACAAACAATACCTCCACAGGTATACTAGGTAAGAGGTGTACACTGTAGGTAAAACACAGTTCACCTATATAGTTGTTGTCAAAGGTAAAACAACTTCAAAAAGATCAACACACAGCAGGTTCAGGTTAAGGCACTTTAATCTTGCAGCAAGGAGACAAAAACGTGCTAATACAGAGTTTGTCTAACTAGAATCAGGAAGTGAAGCCATTCTTATACATTTCTTACAAGACATTGCCTACTAAGCTGAAGTAATAAATCATAAGTTCTTTCAATATTATTTCATAGCAGCTGTTTGTCCATGATTTTCTGCTGGCCTATCAAGTTTAAAAAAAAAAAAAACTTCCTAAGAAAAACAACGTGATCTTGATGACCACCGGTCAGATACAACTTCTCACTATGAAATGTTACCATTCAAGGTACTATGGCTAATTCGAGCACAAAGCAAGTACAGATTATAGTTAATTTCTTTAAGCAGTCTTTGTTCAACTGTATCTATCTTTTCTGCAGCTGTGCATGTTCTCATAACATGAACAGACCTGATTGTTCAAGTTCAGTAACATTATAGAAAACAGTATTGTTCTATTCATTATTTTCCTGACCTAGCAGATAATCACCTGCTTCTCAGTAAATTTCCAAAAGGCATAAACATGAATTTTGCTGTGCTAGCAAATACTAGGTCAGAGAGCATCTTGCAGTTTCAGAAAGCATATTGCAGTTTGAAAAGCATCTGTAGTTTCATGCAAAACTAAGCTGTACATAAAATAGAATGAAATGTGTTAACCCTTTTAGCTTCTAATAAGCACTAAACATATACATTAATACATATTTTTCTAACATTTGTCTACAAACATACCACTGTACAAACTAAGGCCATAGGGTAATGTAATAATACCTGTAAGGTACCGATTATAGCAGTGACTAAGAAAGTTGTGAGAACTACAGGGATATACAAGTTGTTAATTGACATCCCCCCCAGCATATCTGCAACAATAATCTAAATACAGAACTCAATTGGTATGTGTACAATTAAATCAACTGTTGGGACATATGTCCTATTGCTTGATAAATATTGAAATGTGTTTATATGCATGTGCCATGTTAAAATACTCCCACATTGGTGGCATGTTGCCATCAATGTAACCTGCATGCTGTTGTAATAGCCACTCTGGTTCCATACATGCATGTGTTCTGTTTGTTATGCAGCTGTTCCATACCTGGTGTTTTGGGTTAATGGGAATATCTATGCATGCTGCCATACCTAATCTTGGAATGGGTTGACTATTACTAACCCACATATGTTTTAAAATTGCAACACCATAGCACATTTGGGAAGGCCGGTCCCAGTGGACTCACCTCTCCCACCTCATCTGGCTGTGGCACCGGGCTCCAGAATGTCTGGGGCCCACCCCGGGACCTCCTCATCCACTTTTCCTGCACCATCTTTAGGCAGAACCACCTCCAGGGATGAGGCTCGCCCCCCCGGGAGCAGGAGCATACAGGAAACTGTCACCCATCATCAGGTCCGGGGTCTGGTGTGTAGCGAGCTCCGCAGGGAGTTTGGAGATCTGCTACACCAGCTTGAGGGCTGTGTGGTGTATTTAGAGAGTCAGCCTGCCCCTCCTACCCAGCCCTCAGCACAGCCACCTTTGGGGCCATGAAGGTGCAGTGGTGACTGCCCATGGATGGGGACATCAGTCCCACTGATTCCATTTGGAGGTTCATGGGTGTCCGACTTCCAAACACCCCTCCCCATCCAAGGTGTTTACCCCCCACATGTGTCATATACTGCCCCTGTATGCTGTCTTGTCTGTCTTGTCTGTCATCCTACCCAGCCTACCTTCCCAAATATACCTACTATCCTTCCCCAACACTGTCACCTTAAAAAGAAAAGAAAAAAAGGACAATGTGTTCCCCCCAAAAAAATCTCACCCCATACATAGCTGTCTATTTTGCACACATGTCTACTGGACACACGTAATCTGGTCTAACTGGCTTCACAACATATTATTGTTGTCCTCACCCCTCTCTCAGGAGTTTGAATGTCCAAATCTACCTCCAAATTCAGTGTATATGCGCAGCTGTTGCTGTAAAAGAAATGGGTAGCTATGGACATTCCCTACACCCGTTCTGCACATCCCTAGCTCTTTTCCCTATTGCCTTTCCCTCTTTGTGCCCCTTTCTCACCATTTTCCTATCACCCCTTTTTCTTTTCTTTTAAAGAAATTAGCGTGGGGGTAAGAGGGAGTAAGCACTTTTAAGCAATAGTAAGTGGGTCTAAGCCTGTTTGCATGGGGGTAAGCAATGCACACACAGAATAAGCAATTTTGAGGCTAACTGTAAGCATATTTAACCAGACGTTAGCATTGCTTACCGTTGCGCAAACCCACGCAAACCTGCTTACAACTGCTTCAAAGTGCCTTACTCACTCTGTCCCCAACAGCCCCTGTTCTGCCCAGCAATAAAATAAGCAGGCCTTGCAGATCACAAACCCAGGACACTGCACATTATAGCCAAAGTGATTTACCACTAAGCCATGTCAGATATAAATAAGTTTGATGTTTTCTCAAACATATCATCCAGCACAGTCATTCAACAGTAGACGAACTGTATTTATATATGTAGATGTATGTGTGTGTATATATCATATATATATATATATATATATATATATATCTATATATATATATATATATATATATATATATATATATATATATATATATATATATATATATATATATATATATATATATATATATATATATATATATATATATATATATATATATATATATGTTGTTGTGTCTTCGCTTTTCGGTTAGAAGCCACAGCGGAACTCCGTTCCGCTAATGATTGGCAGTTGATTTTTACATGCTGAGTTGCCGGCCCTAACACACAACCTTTAATGAAGGTACGCCCATTCACGCATGTCTCCACAGAAGACTCTCTAGCTGAGAATCGAACTGGACAACGTCTTGCTGTGAGGTGACAACGCTACCGAAGCACCACCACCGCGGCATATATATATATATATATATATATATTTATATATATATATATACACACACACATATATATATATATGTCTATATATATATATATATATATATATATATATATATGTAAAAAGATATATATATATATATATATATATATATATATATATATATATATATAGGTTCATAGGTTCATACTAGGCTATCTGCCCTAGGGCATTTATAAGCCTAGCCAGAATGTGTTTGGCTTTCGCCACCCATTTTAAATTTATTTTGCTATGCCCTTTTTCGAGGTTAGTATACTGTGCCTCTGTCTAACAGTGACACAGAAGTGATACCCAGGGTAAACCTACGATCTCCCATCCACTCATCAAGATTCCTCTTGAAGAGAGTCAATGAGGGACTCTGCCTAACCTGGACTGGGATTTTATTCCAGAGTGAAGGGAGCCTTTGGGTTATGAATCTGTCCCTCCAGCATGTCCTATTTATTTCAGTGCTGAGGTTCAAGTCTCGAGCCCATAGCTCGATGGGATTTGGATTTTCTGAGGTGCAGCATGTCCATTAATTCCGGGTTGGACATGGCTTTATACATCAGGCACAGATCACCTCTGAACAGGCGGTATGCCACTGAGTAGAGCTGGAGTTTCTTTAACCAGGCAGCATATGGCATCTGTTTGAGCCCTTTGATCCTCTTGGTGAGGTACTTTTGGGGTCTTTCCAGTTGCTGCAGGTGTCTGGTAAGGTATATCCCAAAAGGGCATTGTACTCAATTATGGGCCTGATGAGGTATGAGTAAAGAGGCACGATGACGCCCCTGATCTAGATGTGAATCCCTTCATGATTAGGTGGGCTATATAAAATGTTTTTCTAACCACTTTGGCCACGTGGTTGTCAAATGAGAGATTGCTATCAACTTGGGTCCCCAGGTCCCTAATTACTTCTTCTGTACTTAATGGATTACCACCTATGTGGTAATTTGTGGGTACTTTGTTTTGCCAAAGGGATGACTATACACTTTTTGGCATTTAGCTTGAGGCCATGGCTCTGGCACCAGTTGTCTGTTTCTATGAGGCTCTTTTGGAGGATGCTTGTGTCGGCTGGAGAGTCGATTATGGCGCCCAGTTTGCAGTCATCTGCGAACTTGGTCAGCCACAGTCCTTCCGTGTTGGCCTGTACCTCCGAGAAATATATACCGAACAAGAGAGGTCCCAGGACTGAGCCTTGTGGGACACCACTTGTAACTGGTTTGGAGTCTGACATGGCTCCAGCAATTCTAACCATGTAGATTCTGTCCTTGAGCCTATTTGCAATCCATCTAGTGACATAGGGTTTTATATTTAAGCTGGAGAGCTTATCTATAATGCCCGAGTGGGGTATTGTATCAAAGGCTTTTGCGAGGTCCAGGTAGGCTGTGTGGACCACCTTCCCCTCGTCAATGGCCTTGGTGACTGTTTCAAAGAAATCTACCAGGTTTAAGAGGCAGGATCTGCCCTTAACAAAGCCGAACTGGGTAGGATCCAGTGTTTGTAGGTCCCCAATATCTTTATTTATGAGGTCCATGATGATCCATTCCATAGCTTTGCAGACCAAGCTAGTCAGGCTTATGGGGTGATAGTTTCCAGGATCCGTTGAGGCACCACCTTTATGGAGAGGGACCACTGTTGCTGTACGCCACTCTTTGGGCACATATCCTGTAGTAAGGCTGAGATTGAACAGTAGTTTTATGTTTGGGTTTAGCTTTTCTTGGAGTTCATATAGGACACAGCCCGGGACACCATTTGGTCCCATTGATGCTGTGTTTTTTGCTTTGGAGAGGGCGGCTCTTACCTGAGCATCTGAGATGTCAGGGGGGCAGCACTCTGCTGGGATAGATATTTACCTTTTTGGTGGGAGGGGGGAGTTTGCGCTGAACCTGTCAGCTAGGATGTTGGCAATGTCTGTGGGTTCGGTGTATTTTTTGTTATTTTGGACTAATTCTGAGCATATCTGGGAATTACCACCCAGGTTCCTAACATAACTAAAGAAAGCCTTGTGATTATTCTTAGTGTCCTGTGCAATTTTTCTCTCGAAGCTGGCCTTAGACAATTTTATGTGTGCCCATAGTTTTTTGCTAATACTGATCAGTGATGCCTTCCCTTTTTGGGATTTTGCTCTATCATTTAGTAGCTTCCTCCTTCTATTGTATAGTTTGTTTATGGCTGGGGTCCACCAGACAGGACGTCTGCCTTTGGAGGATTGGGTCTTGGTTTTATTTGGGATCGCATGATCCATGCATTCCTGAAGGTGTTCATAGAATGCGTTTATAAAGGATTCTGTGTTCTAGGCCATATTTTCCACAGTCCCGGGGGCTTTGAAGGATTCCACCTCAGTTTTGAGGAGTGTGAAATTTGCTTTAGAGAAGTTTTTCACTGTGGTTTTCTGGGCAGGGGGTGGGATCGGGATGTGAATATCCAGTGAGATTAGTTTATGGTCTGATCTTACCAGTGAGGGATACACTTCTGGTCTGGAGCATAGAGTCCCCATGTTGGTAATGATCAGGTCCAGTATCTTTTCCCCTCTTGTGGGAGTGGTAACAAGTTGTTCCATAGCATTTGAGTTTATAACTTCTAGGAACCTTTGGGCTAGGGTGTTGGAGCTAGAGTAATGCTCCCAAACTATGGGTAGTTGAAGTCGCCCAATATAATGGTGTTTGGAGAGACCTTCATATTTTCCAGTGTTCTCAGGAAGGCTGAGTGGGGTTCCTGGGTTTGGGAGGGTGGTCTGTAGCAGGCTATAAACTGGAAGGCAGTTTTACCCACTGTTAGTTGCACATGGATAGTCTCTGATGCTTCGTGCTTTGCCACCAACCTGGAGGTGTGGGTATCTTTGATGAATATCGATACTCCCCCTCCTTTTGTGGTTCGGTCCAAGTTTTGGGGCCGAAAAGCATGGTATTAGGTATAACCTGGTAGCGCTGGGGTGCTCTCTGTAGCCCTGAACCAGGTTTCTGTTACTGCACAGATATCGATGTTCTCCATGCTAAGGAGAGTTTAGAGTGCATGCATCTTGAGGTTTAGACTTCTGGCGTTGAGTAGCATCACTCTTAGTTTCTTATCCCTTGTGATACCTATGGAGGTGGGTTTGTCTTTTGAGCCTTGCCTAAAAAAGGCACTATGGGGGTAGCAAGAGCCTTTGCCAATATCCGAAAGCCCAGGGGTGACAGGTGCAAGTCGTCCCTAGCGAAGCATCATGGCTTGTCGAGCATATCATCCCAAGCTGACAGGCATTGGATCCCCTTTGAATGACACCAGTACTTAAGCCAATTGTTGATATTGATCATCTTGTCTTCATATTGTGGCATCATTCTTGGTGAGGGTAAGATGCTACTCAAGGTCAGGGTCATACCGGCCTGGGCTACATGCTCAGAGAGCTCCATTATGTCTCTTTTCATGCAGTCCAGGGAGGTATGTCTCAGGTCATTCACACCAGCATGGACAATGACTGAGTCATATTTGTACTTGCCTTGGAGTGACCTGAGTGCTTGTGTTATGTGGCGGATCCTAGCGCCCGACAGGCTGCTCACCATGACCCTCTCCTTGTTCAGCCTGGTGAGCGGGACGTCAGTGTGCCTGATGATAGAGTCACCTATTACAAGTGTATCAGGTGTGTTGTTTAGTCTTAAGGGTTGTGACTGTTCGGCACACTGACTTTGTGAGATATGTGTTGCACGTGTTTTGTTTTGGGGTAGCGGCTGCTTGGGTGTCTGCTTTGGAGGTCTCTGCTGCTTCGGCAGATCTTTATTTAGAGCCTCCGAGTATGTTTTTGTGTGATTATGTGTTAGGTTTGCTGTCGTGGTAGGTCTATGTGAGACTGGAATTGTAGTGAGTGTGGTTTCCTTCTCCTCCTGACTGGTTATGCCAGTACTGAGTTGAGAGAGCTTAGCCTCCAGTTTGGCTATATGGTTGCATCTCTCACATGTGTTGGAATTTGTTGGGAGGAGGAGAGGGTTGTCTGTGTACACTAGGCAGTTGTAACATTGCCTCAAGATTCCCAGATTCACCAGCTGGACCGGAGAGGAGGATTGACAACTTACCTTTGGACATGCTAGAATAATATTGGGAATTCCTTAATAATTGAAACCAGGGCCAGTGGGGAGTGAGGGTGTAGTGCTTTTAATTTTTAGTGCAGACTTATATAATTGCTTTAGTGAGCATGTGCCAGGTAACTTAAGTGCAATGTGTTACAGGTAACTTAAATGCAAAAATGACAAACAGTAACTTTCTTTCAAGTGAAACAAGGAAATAAGTACAGTAAGCAATGCAGATATCACTAGTAATCCACAGAAGTGCTGAGAAGCCGCGTATTAGGTGGAATTAGCGTTCCAGGGAAATAACAAGCAAACAAACAACAAGCATATAAACAAAGCTAGATTCAGCAGGCCTGGATCTAGTCTATGCTACAGCAAACAAGGTGTACCAATTTCAGTAAGATACAGTTCAAATATTCAGGCACTATAAACCTTTAACCAGAATTTCCCAGCACAAAAGGGTAGAGTCCAGCCTCTTCTCCCACAAGAGTGCAGACCCCAAACCTTTTTAATGTAAAATAACTGGCCTGAAGCCCAAGTGCTTAAACCAGAACTAATACACTTTAAGAATAACAGACACTGGGCTCTCAATCAGCAGTTCCCAACTTAGAAGGATGAAAGCTACCTGTCCTGCCACCACAGTGCACGCCACAAACCTTCCTAATGTATAACAACTGGTCTGAAGCCCAAGTGCTTAATCCAAAAGACTTAGAATGATAGCTACACTTTAATCAAGTTACTACCAAGCAGTAATAAATACAATTGAATACTTTAGAGAATGCCTGGATTAGTGCTCAAGTTACACAAACAAAGCTAGATCCAGCAGGCCCGAATCCAGTCTATGCCACAGCAAACAAGGCGCACCAACTTCAGTAAGAAGCAGTTCAGATATGCATGCACTGTAAGCCTTTAACCAGAAATTCCCAGCTCAGAAGGGCAGAGTCCAGCCTCTCCTGCCACAAGAGTGCAGACCACGAACCCTCTTAATGTAAAATAACTGGCCTGAAAGCCCAAGTGCTTAAACCAGAATTAATACACTTTTAGAATAACAGACACTGAGCCCTCAATCAGCAGTTCCCAACCTAGAAGGATGTAAGCTACCTGTTCTGCCACTACAGTGCAGACCACAAACCCTCTCAGTGCAAAACAACTGGTCCGAAGCCCAAGTGTTTAAACCAAAAGGCTTAGAATGAGTTACACCAAGCAGTAATAAATACAATTGAGTACTTTTAAGATGATGCAAAAGTAAAAAAAAGTAGGTAGAAACACAAGTACAGTAAAAGTAGATGAATTCTTTTTTTTTTTCTGAATAAGTGCTGAGATCAAAGAAACAGATTTGAGTGCTGAAACTGGAAAACTGGCTAGTTATAAGAAAAAAAAGCTAAGCTAGAAGGCTTCCCTCCCACACAGAAGGGCTTGGGGGCTCAGAAGCCTACAAATAGTCTATACCACTTAACAGGAAAGGCAGGAAACAAGCTTATTTTTTTTTTCTGTTTCCCAGATGCTCTCTTTGTACACAGTAGGAGTGCCTGAAATCAGAATATGATCTCACTGCACTCAGTTGAGTGAGCAAATGAGATGGGCCCAGAAGGAGTATCCAAACACAAATTTACAAGAGGGGCAGGCAGTTGCAAGGCCACTAAGATTAACACCAAAACAAAAACATGGAGGGTGGGTGGGACTAACTGAAGAGCAGAGTCAAAACTTCCAGTTCAGTTAATATTCCTTCCACACAGTTAAAATCAATTTAAATACTGTATTTTTATATATATAAACACAACAAATGCATATATGACCAAAGGCACCATTAATGTGGGTGAGGGGGCCCAATTTAAGTACCTCTTGTAATTGTTGATATCATCCCCTCCTCCACAGCTGAACAGATCTGCTTTGCAACACAATACCAACACTTGCAAGTCTCATACCCAGGACTCTACACAACATAGCCACAAGAAGTTAACAGTAATCCATCTCACCTGTACGATGTCAGGATGATATCAATAAGATATCATGCAGAAGACTCTGTCTACCATAGGGAATGCACAATGTGGAAGCAGTAAACATTCCAATGATTCATACACAGACACACACACACACATATATGTGTATATATATATATATATATATATATATATATATATATATATATATATATATATATATATATATATATATATATATATATATACACACACACACACACACACACACACACACACACACACACACACACACATGTATGTATATATATATATATATATATATATATATATATATATATATATATATATATATATATATATATATATATATATATATATATGTATATACACACACATACACACACATATAC
>NC_056735.1:421810031-421862531 GCF_019279795.1 Protopterus annectens
GCAAAGCTGTCCAAACGTATCTTTGAAGGTGAGTGACATCAGCAACAGTGATAAAGGAGGGATAAGGTAAGTGTAGTACATGTGTCTGTCCACAAAAGGAGGTGTCAAGGAAGACACAACCACACTCTCTCAGGGACTCACACACATTATCACAGTTGGCAGGGTCAGGATTAGAATTCCTAACTAACTAGTTTGCAATACTACAGTATTACACAGGTATCACATGTGCCACAGTGGTTATCAGGCTGATATATGGACAAAGGGGTATGTCAATGTGACTGACATCAGAAGGCATGCTACAGTAGGGCAATGGGAGGTGTACTGAGTGTGAATGGCTTTCAAATAATTACTCTCCACACACACACAGTCACAGATTTGCCAGTACTAACATGAATGGGCTCATTGCTTTATAGGTGTGTAGTAGTTGACTGTGTCAGAAGGCTGTACAAGTCTAGGCAAAGGGTATACCTTGGCATCAGGCCACATGACAATGGTCTGCAGTGTGGCTCAGGGGTATAGTCCCTGGATTGACCCACACAGGTGGGCATTGTATTCACCACCCACTCATCTGGGTTACTATTGTGGGTGGCCAGTGCTGTGCAATGCTTGCCATGTATGTATTCTACATTCCATAACATAGACAGTGTCTGAATTGTGCACATGTCCCACATGCATGTTCTGTGACATGTGGAAGTGTACCTGGGGTGTCTGGGGCATGTCGTGTGGACAGATTATCATTTGATACGGTATTCCTGACCTCATGTAATGAGAATGGCTAAGGAACTGAGGTTGTGCCTGCACCTACATTGACAGCAAGATACAGGTATTCACTGTTGTTTGTGGCATCTGTCTATAAAGGGCATGTTTATAAGGCATGGTATTTCCTTTGTGAGTTACATTTGCAGACTCTACAGTTGTTGCAGGCGTCCAGTGGGGAACATAGCAAATGACCACTGTAAGCAATTATTTGACTATTGTAGGGATGGAACAGGGTGCCATGTTCTCTGTATTCCACTGCAATCACACTGTGGTTACTTTCTGTGGGCAATATGCAGGGAACTACCAATATAGTGGTTGTTGCCTAACCAAGTGTGTTTGTGTATGAGACATGGGTGGAGACTGTTCTCTGGGTAATACAAGGGTTGCCTATATTGTTCATCAATCCATAATGTCACATGTAGGGGTATGGATTGTCTACACCAGCCTCTCTGCTGTTTGACATCTGTTGTCCTTATAAGGTGGATATTGTGACATATAGTAGGTCCTCAGTATAAGAAATTTGCAAAACCCGCCCCACACTGAGTCCTGTTATTACACAATCACAGCTACCTCCACACAGGATACTGATCTCACACACACACACACACACACACACACACACACACACACACACACACACACACACACACACACACACACACACACACACACTTGACAGTACTGAGACTCAACCCCCTATCTAGCGATGTATTACTACTACAATGTACTACATTTATTGCACGTGCCACGGAGCTTCTAGGGCTAGCCCTTTTCCAAAGGTGTATTTCAAGGTGAATGACATCATCAGGCTTGCCAAAGTAGGGCAATGGAAAGTGTAGTGACTGGCCTCAAAAGCATTGATCCCTACACAAACACACACAGACAAAGTCTCACAGTTGTCATCCCTGGGATTAAAACTCCTACCTAACTAGGTATATTACACTACAACATTATGCAATTATAAGCACTTTCCATGGAGCTTATAGAGTTAGCAGTTCTCCAAAGGTGTATTTCAAGGTGAATGACATCAGCAGGCTTGGCAAAGTAGGGCAATGGAAAGTGTAGTGACTGTGACTGGCCTCAAAAGCACTGACCTGTACACACACACAAACAAACACATACACACACACATAGTTCCCTAGTTGCCATGTCTGGGATTAGAAGTCCTATCTAACTAGTACATCACACTATAGAATTGCACAGTTATAGCAAGCACCATGGAGCTTATATGACTAGCCCTTCTCCAAAGGTGTATGTCAAGGTGAATGACATCAGCAGGATTGCCAAAGTAAGGCAATGGAAAGTGTAGTTACTGTGACTGGCCTCAAAAGCATTGATCCCTATACACACAAACAGAGTCTCACATTTGCCATGTCTGGGAGTAGAACTCCTATCTAACTAATACATCACAATATAGCATTACACAGTTATAGCAAGCACCATGGAGCTTATAGGGCTAGGGATAGCCCTTCTCCAAAGGTGTATTTCAAGATGAATGACATCAGCAGGCTTGCCAAAGTGGGGCAATGGAAAGTGTAGTGACTGTGACTGGCTTCAAAAGCATTGATCCCTATACACACACACACTCACAGTTGCCATGCCTGGGAGTAGAACTCCTACTTAGCTAGTACATTGCACTACAGCATTATACAGTTATAGCATGCACCACGGAGGTCATAAGACCAGCTCTTCTACAAAGGTGTACTTCAAGGTGAAAGACATCAGCAGGCTTGCCAAAGTAGGGCAATGGAAAGTGTAGTGACTGTGACTGGCCTCAAAAGCATTGATCACTACACCCACAAACAGACCGAGTCTCACAGTTGCCATGCCTGTGAGTAGAACTCTTACCTAACCAGTACATCATACTACAGCATTACGCAGTAATAGCATGCACTATGGAGCTTATCAGACTAGTTCTTCTCCAAAAGTGTATTTTAAGGTGAATGACATCAGCAGGCATGCCAAAGTAGGGCAATGGAAAGTTTAGTCACTGTGACTGGCCTTAAAAGCATTGAAACCTACACACACAAAGTCTCACAGTTGCCACATCTTGGATTAGAACTCCTACCTAAGTAGTACATCACACTATAGCATTACACAGCTATAGCACGCAGCACAGAACTTATAGGGCTAGCCCTTCTCCAAATGTGTATTTCAAGGTGAATGACAGCAGCAGGCTAGCTAAAGTAGGGCAATGGGGAGTGCAGTGTGTGTGAATGGGCCATAAACCATTCATCTGAAAGCACACACACAACACTCAGTCACACACAGGTTTACATTTGACAGGACCATGTATACAACTGCTAGATGAATAATGACTTGTACTGTCATGTTACACAGCTATCACAAGCACCGCAGACACTATAGTGCTGAGGGCTACCAGAAGCAAATGTCTACAGTGATAGACATTTGCACATCATGTGGTATTGGCCAATTGGATGTGTGCTGGGTGGGACAGGCCTCATGATAGGAAGCTATTTGTCACTGTCTGTCACTCACTTCCCCACATCTATGTATGTGTATGTTTGACCTATTATAGTGTGTTGTCCTTGGATATATGTGTATTCCTATCTGATGTGTGTGCAAAGCATGACTGGTGTGCAATGTGGAGTGTGTGCACAGACATCTGCGACTGACAGATATATATAGTCCATTGTTGTTGCCAGACATGGGCTTCATGTCTGTAAGTGTGGAAGCATGCCCAGTATGACCTTTCAGTACTTAGTCGTCAGCTATGAGATTTGTTTCTCTACATGTGGGAGCATGCCCAGTATGACCTTCTGTATTGAATGTGTGAATCCATTCCAGGTAGGTTGTACTCCAGTGCAGGCATTTGTGTTCTACACCTATAGCTAGCAACCTGTTTCTGCAGGATATCTGTAGATCAGTTGATAATATGGGGTCACAATGTGCAAAGAATAGTGGGATACTGTAACTAATTGTGTCTGTGCTGCTTCTTCTACATGGTTTTGGTGTTAGCAGATATATTCAGACATATGTACTGTTTTACACTGTGATGTTTTATGTCATCAGCTACTGATAGGTATACGTATTTGTTTGCAGTAATTTCCTGGGGAATACAAGATGAATGAAGCTGTGTCCAGTATTGTGGTCTGCAGCCTACATATTCTTGCACAATCATACCATTCTGGAGGGGGGAGCTGCAGACACTTGCTGATGGGTCTGTGTAAATGGTTCAGCACCTTGGTACTGTGGTGGCTGATGATCCCATGCTTGTACATCTATCAACGTGACAGAATGGCGATATCCTGCTGTGGCCATACTTCATAGCTGTACAGATTCACACAGGTTACCCAGAGGCAAGGCTCATATTTCTGGCTATTTCCCCTTCACATTGTGGTTTATGAGCAGGCTTGTAGCCACCCATTCCTCTGTTTGCAGGCAGGGATAGTATGTGCACACATCTGAGTTTCAGACTTCACACACTCCATGCCATCCATGCTTCTACCCCCCATTATTCTATCCTCTTCCGAACATTATGCAAATGATATTTGATAAGTATCCCTATAGTTATCACTTCATCCCAGCAGTATTTAGGGGTTGGCCCACAGTTCATGCAGTAGGACATGGTGGACATGCTACTGGGATTTGTTGAAATGGCCTTGCATTTGTGTTCTGTGGACTGTGTTATGTCGTTATTTGGGAGTCCATGAGATAACATACATTGGCGGTATGGGTGAGACACAGGCCTTTGACAGAGGATTGTAGGGCATTTGGTAGTGATGCAGGCCATCTGTAGCAGGCCAGTGCATTGTGTTACTCCTACAGTTCCAGGCTGCAAGATGGCTCACAGATATACGTGGGGCATTCCACTTATGCTGGCTTGTGCGGGGACATCAGCGATTTCTCAGTACTTCATACCTGTGCCTTTTGTGGTCTGCCAGTGTTTGGCCAGACTACACCAGTATTCCATACTACACAGCCAACTAATGTGCTGCTAACATATATGTACAAATCCAAAGGTGTGTCCATTTGACAGTAACATTTTATGTACTCTCTGTCTAGGGTACTTCCACCTGTGTACTGTTTGTATGTCTGGGCCCACATTTATGCCATGTCCATCTTTCAGATGGTGATGGATATTACATCTGAACAATTAGTATGGATTACTGCTGGACTGTGTCTTGCTGGGATGCATTGTGTTTGGCACTGCAGTTGTGAGAACTTGGCCCTGTTATCAACAGTACTGGCCATTGGCCACCAGCACACAACCATCCATGCCTGCATGCTGAGCACTTTCACACAATATACAACACACAACAACCTAACACACAGAACCCTGCATATTGTACACGTGCAACAATCTATCCTGCTACTTTGGCCAGCTCATGTAATCTGTGTTCCACTGTTATTATACCCACGCATACATGTTACTGCATTTCTACATAGGATTGTGGGGGGGGGGCACACTGACATCTGTAAACATTTTATATGACTGCACTGGTATTTCAGGTACTCTGTTGGCTTCCATTTCATTCTGTATTCTGACCTATCATGCAGACTAGAGGCATATTAGTGTAGTACAGTTCTTAGGTTTTACTGACCTACATTTCAGTTTTAGACTTCTAACCCTTCAGAACTAACATCCCACTGCCTGACCTGTTGTAGTCTGTCTGTGTAGGTCTGGAGGGGGGGTGGGCTGTTCTCTATAGCCATCGATCAGAGGCCTTACCACAGCCTTTCCTTGTATTTGTCTACACCTGTCCTGCTGGCTGAGACTGTTGTTGGGTATGTGAGCCTCACTGACATGCATATGTGTGTCCTATGAACACACATTTGGCCCACCACATGTTCTGCAGTGGGTTTTGTCACCTTGTCTAGTACTGCTTATTATGTTGACACCACTATTTGTTATGGATTTCATGCTGCCAGTATAGGTGTCTACTATCTCCTGCCATCCCATTCGGCCACCCAATTCCCTTACATGTTCATATCCATACCATAGATACAGGTAGCAGAACATACTACTACATTCAGCAGTTGATAGTGAGACTGACTTACCTTGTGGCTGTGCCAGTATTGAGAATGGTGCTGGAGGGCTGACTATGTCAGATACACATAGTACACTCCCTATACACAGTTAAGCACAGGTAGTGTCATGTTTGGCATCCCTTTTACTGCATGTGCGAGTCAGAGACAGGTGTAATTCCCTGGGTTCCTACCGTGTCAGTGTATGTGCTATGAGTTGCCTCTTTGCCAAGGCCTGGGCATACTGGGCATGCCTCCTTCTGCCTACAGGGGTAGACTTAGGTTGTTCCTCCTCCAAGTCACTCTGTGCCTGTGCTGGCCTTTGCAATGGTGGGGGGCTGTATGGCCCTGACCCATGCTGTTCCTTCTGCAGCTGTTTCTGCAGGATCATATTGTGTAGCATGGCACATACAGTGACAATTTGGGTACATGTAGCTGGTGAGTACTGCAAGGCTCCATCAGATAAGCCCAGGCACTGGAACCGTGACTTGAGCATCCCAAACACACACTCTATCATGATTCTGGTATGTGCGTGTGCCTCATTATGGCGTTCTTGCTCGGGTGTGTGTGCTTTTCTGATAGGTGTCATCAGCCACAACTCCAGTGCATAACCAGCATCCCCCACTAGGTGGCCATATGGGACGTCCCCACTGGCAAATCTCTGGTACAGCTGCGTCATATGCCAGATGTGGGAGTTGTGATAGCTTCCAGGGCTGCCAGCACACACATTCATTATAATGCCCTGGGCATTGCACATGACCTGGCAGTTGATGGAGGGGAAGCCCTTGCATTTTATGTAGACTCTACCCTCCCTCAACAGGTGGTGCTTTGATGTGTATGTGAATGCAGTCTATAGCACCCACTATCTCAGGGTATTCTGCTATTTGGTGGAAAAGACACATATTGCTGGTCAACGCCTTATGGGTGTTGAGGAAATATATGTGCTCACCAGCATGTGCTGACATGGCATCCAGGAACTGGTGGAGTACCCTGGATGCTAATGCCTGCGAGATCCTCATGATATCCCCAGATGGCCTTTGGAATGTACCTGTGGCAAGTATTCTTAAGCCTACACATACCTTGGTATTCACTGGGGATGGGTTCCCGCTCTGTTGGTTCTGTGTGTGAGTCGAGGCTGTCACAGTTCAAGAATTTGCTGTAGGACTTCCCTGTCCACCCTATAGCACTCCACTATCTCCAGCTCATGTAGTCCCTGGTAGGTTACCCTGGGTCTGTACACTCTTCTACTTACTGTGGGTTGGTCATCAGCATTGTCATCCTCACCACCCTCAGCCTCTTCCACATATTGAGTTATGAGAGTAAAAGCAGCCCCTATCATTTTGTTGCTTTTGTTAGGTAAAATTTCCCCATTTGTGTACACCGGTGGTGTAGATTTTGGGGGAAAAAATAGAGGGAAAGGTGTTTGCATAGTTTATAGTAGTAGTGTGCTGGGCTGGGCTGCTGCCTGTGTAACTGGCTGATTCTGATACTTTTCACCTGCCAGCTATGCTAGTTCTTCTTGATTACCTTCATACTGCTGTTTTCATTTCCAATTGCCTTCCTATTTAAGCCCTGAGGCATGCCATGCATACACAGTGCTCAGATCTGAATGGAGCTACTATTTCCCTGGTTTATTTTTATTTTTATTTTTTTGTTTAAAACCCGGTGCATGGCACGCAGACCCATTTAGGCAATGTAAATACTGCTAGGCAGTTTCAGACTCACCCCCTTCCTTAGCTCTGCTAAGCTAAGGGCAAACCCGAGCCACAGAGCTCCAATAAACTTACAGTATGCCTGACACACCCCTCTATGATGTCAGGTAACTCCTAGGCTTGCACCATGGTTTTATTGCACCTACATGGTTGGGTGCTGGCTAGCAATGAGGGGAAATCTGTGATTCAGTATCATTCCCCTCATTTGCATAGAACTGACTGTTAATGCCTAGTTAAAAGTCTAACAGTGAACCTTCCTCCTTACCAACCACTATTCAGTGACCTGGTTGTCTTCTGCCTGCCATTGACTATAATGGCAAAATTGTGATTTTGCCTAAAAAGCTTTTTTCAAGGTTTTATTTTTATTTTCAGGCCAATCCCATTTGCGCGCCGCTGCCCTAAGCTTAAATGGCCGAAATCGGCCCCCAAAAAATAAAAGTTATTTTTTGTTATTTTGAAACTATTTTCCATGACAGTGGCCATATATTTGGCCATTGGCATGCCTTTCACATTATATACACCCTTTATTTGGAGCTGTCATGGCTCCATTTTGTAGTTTGCAGAAATGTACTCAGTTATTAGCCGAGTACATTTCTGCAGGTTACACTAATCCTGCACTGATGACTGCCTGCTTCCTGGATCACTAATTCACCTCATTTGCATGGTTTTCACCTGCAAATAGGGTAATTAGCATACAGGAGCTGTGTCTGTGCAGGAATAGTACAGGAGTGCTCGTGCACGTTCTGGGAGCTTGTTCCTGGATCTCTCGGTAGCCATATTGCTTCCAGCATCTCTTGCCCTATTCCTGCACATTGTGCAGAGCTCGCTGAATTCCGGGGTCTATCTATGTGAGAGTTGAGTAACAAGGATGTTTTTTACTTGGTGACCTCAAGCAAACAGAAGATTAAGCAAAATCCCAGTTTTACTGTCATGTTTAATATAAAGAAAAAAACCTAGAACTGATGCTCATGGGATACCTATGTTAGCCAACATTAAATAAAAAAAAATAGCTATTCCCCTTTGCAGCCTATTTTGATCAGAGAGATAATCAGAGAATTATCCTTTGACACTGTTGTGAAACAGATTGTCAAGGACAACTAAAAGCCTTCTGTAACATACTATGTCAAAAGCTTTAGAATGGCTGAAAACTGTAATACTAGCCTGGGATTGAATAGCTTCTGCAATATCCAAAATTGCTGTATGAGTGCCGTGAAGATGTCTTAAACTGTTTTGTGTGTGTTACAGCTTAGGCTGGAGTGGATTAGGTAACCATATTATTGTTTATGGACACATTTTTCAAGGATTTTGGAGAGCAGGGAAAGAAAAGCCATAGAGCTGTATTTTCATGTATGGACTGACCACATTCATGAATGGGCTAAAAAATTCATGCACCCAGCATGATATAACCCAACCTTCCTTCACGGATCTTTTGATGTTCATTCCAACTCACTAAGAGCTAACATGATAAGGCAATTTGATGGTACTTTTGGGGAAATGTGTCACATGTAGTTGATTCAGGGTTTATTTTTCAGGACCTTCAGTACCTGCTCTTTATTCGTCACTGCACCAGAAGCATGGAGGGTAAAGCCCTGACTATGGTCCAGGTGATCTGAGTTTGAATAGTGGATCAAGCTCCTCATGGATCACACAGGGAGGATGGAAGAGCCCATCTTAGGAGGGTACAGTCACTGGGATACACGTGCAACTTGATATGCCTTGCAAAAAATAAGGAAATCAATATTTGATGTCTACTATGAGTGAGCAGGGCATCCTGCCACTGTCAGCCCTTTACTGAAGTGTACATCTCACCCATGGGCTCCAGGGACAAGTGCCCAGGGTTTGGACAAAAAAAGGTAAAAATCTAGAACCATCCCTGATGGCTGCCTATATAATAGCTCATCACAGACAACCTTTGCAGTAATGATGGGGGAGTAAATGAGTCAATTAGCTGGAATGGGGCTGGTGATCAACTGGCATCAGGGGCAAGGACATTCACTAAACAAACACAGTAGTATTATTGGAAGACTATTATATCAGTTGTAGGAATTAATATAATGCAACATGTAAGAAATATGTATTACTGTGTACAACAAACTTTTATTCACCTTAAGGCAAAAAAAAAAAATAGACAGATTCAGTGACGCTGAACCTAAGTCAGCAACTCAGCAAACTGTACTTAATGAATATACACAGCCTCTGATACATACAGTGAGAGATAGTACTTACACAAACACACTCCAGCTCAGTAGAGTACAGAAGCTACTAACTTAAACAGATATCATTTAGAACAGTTCTGAGGCAGGTAATTTTTCTTAGACATACACACTGACCAGCTGCAAACATTCACACAAAGCGTAACTGCATAATAATGCACAACAGCTAGAAAATACATTACACTACTAAACAATGAACATTTTAAACAACTCAAAAGCAGAAGTAGACACAACAAGTAGTTACCATTCACATAAAGCAGTTATCTGTACAGTACACAGCAGATAGTTGAAAAAAATGCATTTGCAGTATGTACAATCACATCGCAAAACAAATAGTCGAAAATAATACACTTACAGCAAGTGGACAAACATACTGGTTTAGAGGTAGAAGTAAACTCACACCTGACATGGGTTGGGGGGGGGGGACGACCAGAGGGGAACTAGTAAGATAAAAGCAAATGGTTGTTACTAGGCAGACATTTGGAGGGGGTGGGGGCAGAGGAGAATCAGCAAGAAAAAAGCAAAAGGTTGTTGTTAGGCAGATATTTAAGAGCCAAATTCCAGGTATGTGCAAGTAAAAACAATCAATTGCTCTGAACTATTGGCTTCTTAGTAGTAAATCTGTTTATCCACTAAGTTATAACACTTGCTATTGTAGATATTAGTGAGACTGCCCTGGTATGGGCAGCTGTGAGCCTAAATAAAATTTATATAGTAAGAGGGTTGCAGTTATACAGAATGATGGAAAAAGTGAAATAAAATATACTGGATAAAGACCAAGGAATCCACCACGATATAGGAAAATAAAACTTTTAATTCCACAATGCAAGACCAGAGAACGAGCGCTTTCACATACGTCGAGTATGCTTCATCAGGTTACATTTAAATGAATAGAATCACTCTGCTTATATACTAACTAAACCTTATAATTAATTAATCAATCAATTACAATAATTACTTAGTTAATCAAGTGATCAAACAGTGAAGCATTTGTTAGGTTTTTTTAAACAGACATAGCATCATTTTGCTTCTGTTCCTTAGTCTAGTAACATGAATTAGAACAACTACATCAACAAATAAAATATAAACATGTATATTTCTATGTGTATTTGATAAAAACATTCCTATGTGTATAAATGTAAGTATATAAATACTTACATAGGAATATTATTATATATATAAAAATCATGCCAATATATCCCTATATCTTAAAAACAATCTGAAAAAATCTATATACAGTTAATGTCTCCAGATATAATTTGTCTAAGTATCAAATGTTCAATGCAGGTAGTCAAGCATAGATGTGAACATATATATATAAATATGGAACATTAAATATATGTAATTAATATGTGGTAACCAACCATATAAGAATAATACAGCATTTATCCATCATGGCACGTATACTTATGAATATGAAGATGCATGATGGTTAATATTTACAAACTATGGAATATAGTTTGTAAATATTAACCATCATGCATCTTCATATTCATAAGTATACGTGCCATGATGGATAAATGCATTATTTTCATATGTATTATTCTTATATGGTTGGTTACCACATATTAATTACATATATTTAATGTTCCATATTTATATATATGTTCACATCTATGCTTGACTACCTGCATTGAACATTTGATACTTAGACAAATTATATCTGGAGACATTAACTGTATATAGATTTTGTCAGATTGTTTTTAAGATATAGGGATATATTGGCAATGATTTATATATATATAATAATATTCCTATGTAAGTATTTATATACTTACATTTATACACATAGGAATGTTTTTATCAAATACACATAGAAATATACATGTTTATATTTTATTTGTTGATGTAGTTGTTCTAATTCATGCTACTAGACTAAGGAACAGAAGCAAAATGATGCTATGTCTGTTTAAAAAAACCTAACAAATGCTTCACTGTTTGATCACTTGATTAACTAAGTAATTATTGTAATTGATTGATTAATTAATTATAAGGTTTAGTTAGTATATAAGCAGAGTGATTCTATTCATTTAAATGTAACCTGATGAAGCATACTCGACGTATGTGAAAGCGCTCATTCTCTGGTCTTGCATTGTGGAATTAAAAGTTTTATTTTCCTATATCGTGGTGGATTCCTTGGTCTTTATCCAGTATTTCTCGTGTCTACTACAGTGGAATCCTTTGGATGGTAACTAGCCTGTTTTTGCAGAAATAAAATATACTTAAGTTAGGAAGGGAGTCTATAGGAAAGATATAAAATTCAGAAGATATCTGGTGACCAAATTGCTATAGGGACTAGAGGAAAAACTATAATTCAGTACCATGTGCAAGCTACTGTAGTAACATTGGAGGAGGAGGAACTAGATTTGTGTTTAGCAAGTTAAGGATTATCATAAAATACAGCTTTCAAAATAACCTTTATGTGGTGAAACATACATATATTTGTGTTTGGTTCTTCAGGGCAGCATAAACACCCAGTATCTTTTAAGTTTCACAGAGCTTGATTTTTGTGCAGTAAATGGAGCTGTAACAGTGCCGTGAATGCTGGGAATGCACGGCAATTTAGGGCTAAGGAAAAGAGCAAGAGGGAAAGATAATGGTAAGAAAAGACAGGAAGAAGAGCAAACAGTCAATCTATATAAATATATACATATATATATATATATATATATATATATATATATATATATATATATATATATATATATATATATATATATCAGTACAAAGGAGAAAAAGTGCCCAAACAGTAACCAATAAATCCCAAAAAGCACTTGGATAGTTTTTTGACAAAAACGTACTGGTTGTATGTCAGCGTTAAATCTTACATTGTTGGTTGCTGGTGCTGTGTCTTTGTGAATAAATGTTGTGGTTTGCAGTAGAAATGGCTATCCAAGTGCTTTTTGGGATTTTATATATATACACATATATATTTACATATCTATATATATCTATACCTAAAACCAGAATGCTAATTCATAGTTACCACACTCACACTGAGCCTTCCCCCTTAGCAACCACTATTCCCTGATATTGTTGTCTTACACATGCCAGTGACTATTATGGGAAAATGCTGATTTGGGTATAAAAGCTTATTTCCCCCTTTTTTCTTATTTTCATGGTGAACCCTTTTCAGCACCGTTGTCCTACACTTAAACAACTTTGCAACTATTTTTCATGCCAATGGCCATATATTTGGCCATTGGGATGCCTACTACATTGAATACATGCTTTTTTTTTGAGCTGTCATGCCTCTGTTTGGTAATTTGCAGAAATGTATTCAGTTATTAACCAAATACATTTCTGCAGGTTACACTATTCCTGCACAGAATCCTGCCTGCTTTCTAGATCACTAATTCACCTTATTTGCATGGTTTTCACCAGCAAATGAGGTAATTAGCATATAGAACTGGTGTCTGTGTGGGAGTAGTGTAGGCGTGCTCATGTACGTCTCAGAGGCTCGTTCCTGGATCGCTCATCAACCATATTGTGTGCAGCAGCTCTTGCACTATTCAGGTACTCCATGCAGAGCTTGCTGAATGCGGGGGAGTAACTATGTAAAAGAGCAGCATCATCCACTTAATAAACAGGGTAGTATTATTCATAGACTATTATGTTAGCAACATATAAGAAATATGTATTACTGCAACATAGAAGAAAAATGCATTACTGGCTACAACAAACCTCTAGGCACCTTAAGGCAAAAAAAAAAAAAAAATAGACAAATTCAGTGTTGCTAAACCAAAGTCAGCAACTCAGTAAATTGTACTTAATGAATATACACAGCCTCCAATACATGCAGTGAGAGATAGTACCTACACAAACACACTCTGGCTCAGTAGAAAACAGAAGCTACTAACTTAAATAGATATCATTTAGAACAGTTCTGAGGCAGGTAATTTTGCTTAGTACACACTGACCAGCTGCAAACATTCACACAAAGTGTAACTGCATAATACTGCACATCAGGTAATAAACATGTTACACTGCTAAACAATTAACATGTTAAACAACTCAAAAGCAGAAGTAGACACAGCAAATCATTCTCATAAAGCAATTATCTGTACAATGCACAACAAATAGTTGATAAAATGCATTTACAGTATGTAGAATCACACCGCAAAACAAATAGATGAAAATTATACACTTACAGCCAGTGGACAAACACACTGTGAGGCCAGCAGGATAGGACTACTATTTTAAAAATGGTGCCCATCAGTTTAGAGGTAGAAGTAAACTCACACCTGACATAGGTTGGGGGGGGGTAGGGACTACAGGAGAACTAGTAAAAAAAAGTAAATGGTTGTTACTAGGCAGATATTTGGAGGGGGGAAGGTATGGAGGAGAATCAGTAAGAAAAAAAGCAAAAGTTTGTTGCTAGGCAGATATTTGGAAGAGCCAAATTCCAGGTATGTGCAATTAAAAACAATAAATTGCTCTGAACTATTGGATTCTTAGTAGTAAATTCCTTTGTCCATTAATCTATAACACTTGTTATTGTAGATATTAGTGAAACTGCCTTGGTATAGGCAGCTGTGAGCCTAAATAAAATGTATATAGAAAGAGGGCTATAGTTAAACAGAACAATGGAAAAAGTGAAACAAAATGCATTTAAGTTGGGAAGGGAGTTTATGGGGAAGATATAAAATTCAAAAAACATCTGATGACCAAATTACTATAGGGAGTAGAGGAAAAACTATAATCCAGTACCATGTGCAAGCTACTATAGTAATAATGGAGGAGGAGGAAACAGAGTAAAAAATACCCTTCCTGCTGCTGGCTCAGGTGTTTGCGTTTAGCAAGTTAAGGATTACCATAAAATACAGCTTTCAAAATAACCTTTATGTGATGAAACATACATATCACTGTCTTTGGTTCTTCAGGTATCTTTTAGGTTTCACAGAATTGGATTTTTGTGCAGTAAAAGGAGTTGTAGCATTGTCGCAAATGCTGGCAATGCACAGCAATGTAGGGATATAATTATGTTTGGTTCTTCAGGGCAACATAAACTCCTGGTATCTTTTAGGCCAGCAGGGTTGATCTACAAACATACCAATATCACTTCAGCTGTTGGGTATTGGCACATACACATCTATATATGTAGACAGGGCTACTGAGCTTTTATATGGTTGTTAACAATAAACAGGTTGTTGTATTATGTGACTTTAATTGCTTGGACAACTCAGTAATAGATAGTAAAGAGTGCACATCACATCCTTTATATTTTCTCTCACTTACCTGTCTATTTATGACTAGTATAGTATCTGACAATCCATGATACATCATCAGAGCTGGGCATAAACATTTCCTTGTGCAAACTTCTACAATTTTTGCACATATGTACCACTGCAAGATTGCATAACAGCTACACACACACACACACACACACACACACACACACACACACACACACACACACACACACACACACACACACACAAACACACACACATGCACATTGTTTTTGAAATGTGATCAAACAATGCACAGTACACATCACTTCAAACATACATGCACATTGCTTTTGAAATGTGCTCAAACAATGCCCAGTACACATCACTTCAAACATGCAAAATGTCATTAACAAAAACTGAATTCTGCCATCAACAATCCATAAACACAGCATCATGTGTGGCCCAGTGCAGGACAATATTGCTCTGAGTTTACAAAGAAACACACATATAGTCACATTTGTACTGGACAGCCCTAGCACTGATTATCACTGTTTATCATAAGTGTTTTGTGTAGCACAGTGAATTTATATAAATGTTTAGCAAATAAGAATTTACATATTTGCAGTCAGCATTACAAAATATAGATATTAAAGTGGTACAATTTAAGTTTTTCACATTTCTTGTGAGATGTTACCTTTGGGTTTTGAAGTTGGTAGTATGGATGGTGATCACTTGTTCAACATATATGTTATATGACTAGATATCCAAAGGGTTGATCTACAGACCCACCAGAATCATATCGGCTGGGGTGTGGCCAAGATGGCAAGCTGTTAACAGCACTGAATTTTTGTTCTGCTTCTTTTTTTAATAAGTCTGACAGGAATTTTAAATAAAAAAAATAAAGAAAACCTTTCAAAATAGGATAGCTGTATAGCTAAACAAATATTAAATAAAGTTGCACAAGAAAAATAAGGGTATACATTCATTTGTTCATACGGAGGTTGTATGATTCACCAAAGTGCGAAAGTACAACCTCCAGATCTCCAAAATTATGAAAAAAGGGGTGACTTTCAAATGAGTGAATGCACAGTGGCATTTGCTCATTTGAAGTCAGCATTTTGGGTGCAGATCGCACTATAGCAGGGATTGGGAAATTAATCCTTTCCCTCACTGTAGTGCAATCTCAGAGTTTGTATATTAAAGTAGGAGGGTGGGGGTGGCAGGGGGGCTTGCCACCCTGTATAACGCTGTATGTACATTTTTCAATTTCAAAAATGGTTAAATCTCATTTTTGAGATTACCATTTTCGAAATCTTGGTATGTTCAGAGTGTTGTGATTCGACATTTAAAGTTGCAGAACCGTACGACTGCTGAAATGTGTTTCGGACAAATGAATGTATACCAAAATAAGTTTGAGACTTACTTACACCATTGTTTCCTTTCAAGAAATACTAAAATGATCTAATTACTTCAGAATGAGCTATACCGAACCCAGAGCATAGGATTCTACAATGAAGTCAGGCATGCAGTCAATACTCGGCAGTACTGATGAATTTTCTTTGAAGATGGACAGACTAGACTGTAAAACTGATATCAAATGTGAGTGTAAAAAGCAGCAAGAAGTGCTGAGTGAAGCTCTTAAACAACAATCTTTGCAAATCTTGTCTAATGAAGAAACAATAAATGACCTAGATGCAGGAATTACAGAGAGTGAGAATAACATAGAATTTGTTTTGAAGCAAAATATTTCTTCTAGGAAAAATAGAAGACCAAGAAAACCGAACCAGAAGGAACAATATAAGAATCTGTGGTATTCCTGAGACGGAAGAAGGTAACAATGATCCAGTTTCTAAACACCTGGCTGCATCAAACATTGAATCTGCCTGAAGCACTTTCCTTTGGAATTGAGAGGGCACACAAATCACTTTCCAACATTTCATTAAAAAAAACGCCTTCCCCAAGGTTAGTGATAGTAAAATTGTTATCCAGTCAAGATAAAGACTAAGCTTTAAAACCAGTGTGGGCCAGCTACCCAATTAAAATAAAAGAAAACATTAAAAGATTTGACAGTGATTATTCATCTCCAGTTATGACAGAGAAAATGCCCGTATGCCTCTTATAAAAAAATTAAAGAAAAGCACCATCAAAGCTCAGCTGTTTTTTCCAGCAAAAATAAAAATTAATTTCTCAAATGGACATAAATCTTTTAATGTCCTGGAAGATGCCACTGAGTACATACAGAAGAATAAACTGTTAGGAAAAAAAACTGAAGACATGGAATGGAGCACATTTTTTGAAGAGAAATGCAATAAGAAATGCATGGTCAGTTCAAGACAAAAACAGTAAAAAACTGAAAGACAAATGAAATATTAATTATTTTTAATTGTAACATATATTCAGTCTCTTAAAGAACAATATGATGTATAAGGAACAGGTACTAAACATCAAATTTAACAAGGTAAAACATTTATTTTCCTTTGATATATATTGCTTGTTCATTCTCTAATGTGAAAACGAAAAAAAAATGAAAATATAGGCCGGGATTCACTAATCCTCCATGTAAGACTAAATAAGTCTTACTCGGAAACTGCAGCCAAAGAGGATGACGTCAGCACACCATGCATATTCATAAGGGCATGCTGACTCAACTATAAGGCTAACACAGAGCATGCACGAGTGCAGGGGGCATGTCAGACTGCCGAGAAGTCCAAAAATCCATATCCCTGCAAGTCCCTCAATCTGCAAATGTCAACTGAAATGAGCGAGTCCGCTCAAATGTGTACATACCCAACACTACACTCCCCCACATTCTAAATCCCTGTACAATTCTAAAATGTAAAACTTTCCTTTTTTTTATTATTCCTGATATAGTTGCCCGTATTTGCACGTGTTTGCGTGGGTTTGCCCATTGCTTAGCTACAGGTAGCAGTTTAGACATTGAAGAGGATAATAAGAAACGTATATGCAAATTAAGCCAAATAGCAATAGTGCAGTGGTAGATCCTCCGCACAAAGAGGAGGCATTCCCGGTTCGAGTCCCACCACTCCCCTTTCTATTTTCTGTAGGAAACCAACATAGAAAAATAATTCCTGACATTTATCTTTGAAATTTTAGTAAAAAGCATTGAAATGGCCTATGTAGTAGTGAACGATATTTTATATATATATAAGAAGGTGAATTGGTTATGCATACTGATGAATGCATAAGTAACATATCTTAAGCAATGTGAAGCACTGCTAAGCAAAGTTTACCAGTATTAAGCACATTTAAGTATAAATGCTCATAGCTTAGCACTGCTTTAACTAGCGCAATGGCTTTGCACGGAGCTGTGCATCGCGCCAACTAGCGCAAACAAAACATGTTTGCGTGTAGCTACGCACCACATTAACTAGCGCAATATCAGGCAACATCGTGCAACATCGAACAACGTTGAGCAACGTCGAGCAACACAGAGCAACGTTGGGCAAAGTTGAGCAAAGCCGGTTAACACAGCCACAGCCCCTAGCCTGTCTGGCCAGTAGCAAAATAAAAAGCAATGACAAGCCTCGAACCTGGGATACTGTGCACCATAATCACAGTACTGAACCACTAAGCCATAACAGCTTTTGATATTCATGCACTGTCAACACACATATACATATTAATGAAAGTTTACCCAGTGCTAAGCAGGTGTGATTTCAGCTGAGAATTTTCAAAACTGGCCAATCACAAATAAGTGTGGGAAATGAGGCATATTTAAGCTCCATAGGTGGGAATACTTGCCATAACTGGTTGTAGCTCCCATCTGCAGGCAGCATGGCTGGTGTTGGAGAAGGCTCTCACTTCCGAGCGCAACGGTGGGGCACTGAGGAGTCAAAAGTGATGGTTTGGCTCCTCATCCATAATCATGATGCCAGACTCCTGCAGGGCCAGTTCCAGGGCACTGAATACAAAGCGGAAGCCTGGAACCGTCTCGCACATGATCTCACCAGTGCCACAGGCATCCCTCAGACTGCTGAGCAGGTCAGGCACCACTACTCAGACCTGAAGAGACGCAAGGAGAACCGACTGAACCAGTGGATACAGGAGGCCTGTGAGATGGAAAATGCCCCACTACTGAGTAGGTAGCCATGGAATGAATTATGTAAGATTTGGTATCGTAGTCTATATTATGGATAGGTATGTCTCAATATCACTTCATTTACTTCACAGCTGCAGGTGTTCGTGCTGAGAATCAGCAAGCCTATGCAGATAGGCTGCTAAGGCTGCGCCACCAGGCAGGTTAGTAATTATTCTGCATGTATTGTTATATAAAATAAGTGAGAGAGCCTGAAAAAGAGTGTTGTAACCCATTAATAAAGGTATAATACGTCTTGAATGAGTCTTCTGCATGCACTGATATATCAAATAAATGAGAGAGCCTCTAGAAAAGTGTGTAATATAATTAATAAAGGTATAATTCCTGGAGTGTGTCCATGTCACTTTCTTCTTAATGTTGTTGTACTCTTGCATTATAGAAATAGTACTGTTGTATTAAGTGCTGTCAACCCACACTTGGGTAGGCCCATAGAAAGTGGATGAAGGGAGTGCCAGTAGCTGTTAAGCATATATACAGCCCTCAACTGTTGGTTCATGGCTGGCATGTATAGGTAAAATTGGCACATGAGTAGCTTGTTATTGTGTCTCCAGAAATGTCAGTGTGCTGCTATAAATGTAGGGGGCTGTTAAAATATAACGAATAATGTCACCTGAAAACATCCAGATATGTAGATATATAAATATAAATAAAATATATAAATACGTAGCAGTAACATCTGCATTCTGGACAGTTTGTATGTTAGATACAGGTCAGGTATATAAGGAACTAGCAAAACCCATTTCACAATTTAACGGACATTGCCTAGTGTAATAAGACATGTAGGGGATATATACCTGCAGTCAATAGGAATGTTATGTAAACTATAAGTACATATAAGTTGTTAATGGAGGTATCTTTTTACACCCTACTGTATGTGCATAAACAATGCAATTCCACACCTCAATGGGTATGTCTAATCTCAAAACATTTGTTGGGACATATGCCCTATTGGTTTAGAAATATCTGCATTTACTTTGATGCATGTGCCCTGCTCAAATACCACAATCTTGGTGGCCTGTTGCCACCAATCAATCCTGCATGCTGTTGGAATGTCCACTGTTGTTCTATATATGCATGTGTTATGCTTGCTGTTCAACTGTTGGAACTCTGGTGTGTTGGGTTAATGGGAATATTACTGCATGCTGTTACAACTAATTTGGAATGCTGTTGGCTGTTACCAACCCATATTTTCATTAAATCCTCCTAAACATAGAACGTATGGGAAGGCCGGTCCTAGCGGACCCACCTGTCCCACCTCAGTTGGCGATGGCACCTGGCACCAGTAGGTCCGGTGCCCAGCCCGGGACCTCCTCTTCAGTTGGCCCTGTGCCACCCTCAGGTGGAAGTGCTGCAGGGGATGGGGCTCATCCCCCCTGCAAGCGTGGCTGGAGGAGGGCCACCTATCACCCTCCGAATGGTCCAGGCTGTGGTGCGTAGGGAGATCGAGTGTTCAGTCGCTGATCCTCTACGCCAGCTTGAGGCACGTGTAGAGTGACTCACAGGTGAGCCTGCCCCTCCTATGCAGCCCTCAGCACAGCCACCCTCTGGGCTGTGAAGGTGCAGTGGTGACTGCCCATGGGTGGGGATCTCAGTTCCACTGTTGCCATCTGTTGTCTCATGGGCTTGTGATTTCCAAACATCCTTCCCCGTCAATGTTGTTCACCCACCACATGTGTCATATTCTGCCCCTGTATGCATCTTGTTTGTCTTGTCTGTTTACCTCCCCAGCCTACCTCCCCAAATATACCTACTTCCCCTATCCCACATTCCACTCTCACCTGAAAAAAAAAGGGCAATCTGTTACCCAAAAAAAATTACGCCCCGTACATAGCTGCCCATTTTTGCACAGATGTCCGATGGACACATAAACTGATATTTAATTGGCAGTACAACATACTTTGTTGTCCTCACCCCTCTCTCAGGGGTGGAAGGCTTCAAATTTCCATCCAAATTACTAGCATATGCACAGCTGTTGCTGTTAAAGAAATGGGCAGCTGTGGACCTTCCCTACACCCATCCTGCACATCCCGAGCTGTTTTCCCTACTGTCTTTCCCTCTTTGTGCCCCTTTTTCACCACTTTCCTATCTCCCCATTTTCTTTTCTTTCAAAGAAATGAGCGTGGGGGTTCGTGGGAGTAAGCACTTTTAAGCAGTAGTTAGCGGGTTTGCGTGAGTGTGCGCTTGTGTGCACTTAGCTAAGTATTTCTAAGCTTTGCGCAAACCTGTGCAAACCCGCTTACAACTGCTTAAAAGTGCCTTAGTCACCCTGCATGTGAGGGCCTTGTTCTGCTCAGCAGCAAAATAAAACACCACTGTCAGTCTCGAACCCCGGACCCTGGACACTCTAGACTGCATGAAGTACCACTAAGACAGTAGATATACAGCAAGTTGTTGCTGAAACATATATATCATGCATCAGAATGAGTGACTGTAAAGGAAAGATAGGAATGCCATAACACAAAACCTGTTCTGTGGAACTTTACCAGCAGTTGTGGAATTGCATTACATGACTGTGATAACAGAACCAGACATTCTAGCAGTAAATAATGCTACAGCAGCACTTTACAACCCCAACACAGTATCATAGCAGGACAATCCCCACCCAAACGTACAAAATACCTGTGTGTTCAGGGTCCAGCAAGGATGTAGGTAGGCATACTCAGTACTGGAAATGTCCAGTTTTCATGAGCATCCTGTGCTAATGTCAACAATAAAAAAGCACCAACTGTGCAGAAGTGAGTACATTAATATTCACAGTATAGCAGTTCACAAACAGTTCATGTGCCAAATAAATACATCTCAATAACTACCTATGTATGGCAGCTAAATGTATAAGTAGAAAAGTAACTACATGCTCCCATTTATCTTGTGTTAGCATTTGTAGGGGTGAGTACAATTCTACACTGACAACTGTGTACTGGAAGTGGCAACATTCAGGTCTGAGTACAACATTCAAATCACTGGCTACACCCCTTGCTTCAGGGTATACCAACCTTCTGACTTACACAACGGTGTCCACAGCAAACAAGCATGGGCCCCACTTTGGAAAATTGAAAGGGCTACGCCTACCTGACCTAGCAATTCATAGCATTGGGTTGCTATGACAGTGAGTACTGCAATTACCACACAGCAGGCTGCATGCAATTACCAAATGGTGGCCACCAACTGGTGCAGAGGCCATCACATGCACATGTGCAGATACCTATAAAAGCAGGCTGTACTTGCTGTCCACACATGCAATCATTTCATTGCAGCTACGGAGAGAGAGAGAGAGAGAGAGAGAGAGAGAGAGAGAGAGAGAAAGACATGGATAGACAGACAGACATCAACATCTACAGCAAGAGCAACAGCAACAGAAAAAAAGATATTAAAATATATATATATTAAAAAATATATCTATATATATTAAAAAAAAAAAAATATATATATATATATATATATATATATATATATATATATATATATATATATATATTAAAAAAATTATACAAAACACCCGGAACTGACAAATACAAACACATATAAAGGAAAGGTATATAACAGATATGCATTTACTGGCATGTAGTAGATGTTTTTGAAGAGTACTCTACATACTTTGAATCATCCATATGTGGAAGCAGTACATATCTATGCACAGATGCCCTAGCTGTGTGCAGTGGGATATGACTGTGACATATGTAGTTCAGCATTAAATGTCAAACATCTGATCCATGTTATCTGTGTTCTGTACAGTAGTGTGTACAATGTCTGTTTGTGGGAGTAGCACATACAGTTATATAAACATGGATGTGACAGAGTAACAAATGCATGATAGTCATATTAACGTGTAGCTTAGCATTGGCAACAGCTGTACCAGGCTAGTATGCTAATCTAGCATTTGCAGCTATATATACACCCTCTAATATTACTGTGTGCTCACATATGACACCTGTTCATGTTGCAGCAAGGCCCAACAGGTCAGCCATGAGGTCCAAGAACTTACAACAGTGTGGACCGTGTGTGTGCATGGCACACACATACGGAGAGATCAGTCTGTGTCAGTTATATTAGCATCTGTACATGTGCATAGAGCAAGGGACGTACTGCAACTGTTTGTGAAGGGTGGACATATATATGTTGGTGAAGTTTGTTATGTGCATATTTCTATGTAGGTTGTAGTGTGTGGCAAACAAGACAGCATACAGTGCTGGTATATGACATGGTGGTTAAACGCTGTGGGTATGATTTGTCAGGTTTGCAGTGTTGCAGCCAGTGAGGCCTGCTAAAGCTACATGGGCTGAGAACATCTTCAGTGCATTCCGCACAACACTGTGCAATATTATTACATAACTGTATACCTCACAACCTTCGCATAATTGATATTCCCATCATGAAAGGTGGACTGTATATGTGCCTATATGTATATCTATATGTACACCAATGGATGTTAATATGTATGTGTATATATACATATATATATATATATATATATATATATATATAGAGAGAGAGAGAGAGAGAGAGACAGGGTCATATTGACTGCGACAGATGCCTGGTGACAAAGCCATGGACTCAAGCTCAATGTTGAAACTACATTGGCATCCCTTCTGGCAAAACCTCCGTACCCATGAACTACCACATAGGTGGTAGTCTACTTAACACCGAAAGTGCGATAAGAGACCATGGGACACAGGTGGACAGTAGTCTCCCCTTTGATAATCACAGTGCCACACTAGTCATGTAATCTGTCTACGTGGCACACCTCCTCACAAAAGGTGTGTCATCCAGGGAAATATAGGTCAGTGTTCCCCTCTACTCATCACACATAAAACCCATTATAAAGTACAATGCCCCATGTGGTATGTACCTCACAAGACATCTACAGCAACTGGAAAGGCCACAGATATACCTCACAAAGAGAAATACCGGCCTCAAACAGATGCCCTATGCAGACCGTCTCACAAAACCACAGCTTGACTGTGTTGCATACCGCCTACCCAGAGGTGACCTCTGCCTAACATACAAAGCTATGTCAAACCCAGAGCTGTTGGACATCCTCCACGTAAACAGATCACAATCCCTACCAGCTACACGCTCTAGGGACCTAAACCTTGTCACATCAATAGACAGAACATGCTGGAGGGATAGATTCCTATCTCAGAGACATCCCATACTCTGGAACAAACCACCTATCAATAGCAAACCAAGCTCCTCATTAGCAGTCATCATGAATAATCCTGATGATTGGATGGGAGATAAGAAATACATAGAAAGAGCAAAGAAAGGTATGGTACCACAAGCACACGAAGGTGAAGTATCCTCCAGTAATATCCAACAGTGTCTAATAAAATCCACGAATAGTAGTAGTCAGCAACCAAGATTTATTTCCACAAATCACGTGATTTGTGCTTGTGGTACCATACCTTTCTTTGCTCTTTCGATGTCGTTTTAACTGCTTGGTTCATTTCTTAGATAAGAAATACACCGAGAATCACCTCTGTGGCTCTGCTGGACAGGTGCACGTGAAATTAGATTACATGTGTGTCAAAGGCCAGGGTAGCGTATGGCTAGGCTTCTATAGGCCCTAGGGCCAATAGCCTATTACCTACCTATGAACCAATATACACCCACATGTACTTGTTGCAATAATTGCTATGTGAGGTTGACTGAGTGTGATGATGAATGTGTTGGTGAATGTGTCGAGGTTCTGTCAATGTGTGATAGCGTAGTGGGAAACTGTTTCCGTTATGCTATTTTGTGTCCTAGCTCTGATCCTAGCAAAAGATGTGTACGCTATTGCTAGGCAGAAAAAGCAGTATGGCATACGGTCTGACGTAGTCCATTGGTGTGGACTGGGGTGTGCCATTGTAGGCTAAAGCAGTACATGTATGCTTATTGATTTGTATTGCTGGTGAATCCAAATCCCGTATGAACTGTAGTACTACCTGAAGCTGTATGCCTAAACAGTACAGTATGGTGTATGTCCACATTGCTTGGAAACACTGTTATGTGTGTTCTGTGTAGTCCTCACAGATTACATACCTCAGGCATAATGTTTTGTAAGTACTGACACACAGTACTGTATGGTACACAGGTAAACTCATCTGGGTTGCCATACCTTTGTGTCTTGTATGTATGTGTGATGTGTGTGTGGGTATGCCTGTAACATGCCCTCAGTCATATGTGTGTTACAGGATATAAGTGTGTATCTAGCAACATGTATAGTCTAGTACAGCAGTATGCCACCTATACTAACAAATGTGCACATATGTTAGGCAGGGGTTTGCCACCAACAACTAGTGTGGTATACTGGTAATACTGTAACTGCACTTTACAATCATTGCAATTGATGACATATTTCATTACTCAGCTTGATATATACCTCCTGTGGCTAGGTGGTGCATTGTGTTGTATACAGTGTGACATGAACTGTTGTATAGTCTTACATACTGGTTTCTCTTTATTGCTGGAAGTGGCAACATTCAGGTCTGAGTACAACATTCAAATCACTGGCTACACCCCCTTGCTTCAGGGTATATACCAACCTTCTGACTTACACAACGGTGTCCACAGCAAACAAGCATGGGCCCCACTTTGGAAAATTGAAAGGGCTACGCCTACCTGACCTAGCAATTCATAGCATTGGGTTGCTATGACAGTGAGTACTGCAATTACCACACAGCAGGCTGCATGCAATTACCAAATGGTGGCCACCAACTGGTGCAGAGGCCATCACATGCACATGTGCAGATACCTATAAAAGCAGGCTGTACTTGCTGTCCACACATGCAATCATTTCATTGCAGCTACGGAGAGAGAGAGAGAGAGAGAGAGAGAGAGAGAGAGAGCGAGTGAGCGAGAGAGAGAGAGAGAAAGACATGGATAGACAGACAGACATCAACATCTACAGCAAGAGCAACAGCAACAGAAAAAAAGATATTAAAATATATATATATTAAAAAATATATCTATATATATTAAAAAAAAAAAAAAATATATATATATATATATATATATATATATATATATATATATATATAGATATTAAAAAAAATTATACAAAACACCCGGAACTGACAAATACAAACACATATAAAGGAAAGGTATATAACAGATATGCATTTACTGGCATGTAGTAGATGTTTTGAAGAGTACTCTACATACTTTGAATCATCCATATGTGGAAGCAGTACATATCTATGCACAGATGCCCTAGCTGTGTGCAGTGGGATATGACTGTGACATATGTAGTTCAGCATTAAATGTCAAACATCTGATCCATGTTATCTGTGTTCTGTACAGTAGTGTGTACAATGTCTGTTTGTGGGAGTAGCATACAGTTATATAAACATGGATGTGACAGATTAACAAATGCATGATAGTCATATTAACGTGTAGCTTAGCATTGACAACAGCTGTACCAGGCTAGTATGCTAATCTAGCATTTGCAGCTATATATACACCCTCTAATATTACTGTGTGCTCACATATGACACCTGTTCATGTTGCAGCAAGGCCCAACAGGTCAGCCATGAGGTCCAAGAACTTACAACAGTGTGGACCGTGTGTGCATGGCACACACATACGGAGAAGATCAGTCTGTGTCAGTTATATTAGCATCTGTACATGTGCATAGAGCAAGGGACGTACTGCAACTGTTTGTGAAGGGTGGACATATATATGTTGGTGAAGTTTGTTATGTGCATATTTCTATGTAGGTTGTAGTGTGTGGCAAACAAGACAGCATACAGTGCTGGTATATGACATGGTGGTTAAACGCTGTGGGTATGATTTGTCAGGTTTGCAGTGTTGCAGCCAGTGAGGCCTGCTAAAGCTACATGGGCTGAGAACATCTTCAGTGCATTCCGCACAACACTGTGCAATATTATCACATAACTGTAACCCTCACAACCTTCGCATAATTGATATTCCCATCATGAAAGGTGGACTGTATATGTGCCTATATGTATATCTATATGTACACCAATGGATGTTAATATGTATGTGTATATATACATATATATATATATATATATATATATATATAGAGAGAGAGAGAGAGAGAGAGACAGGGTCATATTGACTGCGACAGATGCCTGGTGACAAAGCCATGGACTCAAGCTCAATGTTGAAACTACATTGGCATCCCTTCTGGCAAAACCTCCGTACCCATGAACTACCACATAGGTGGTAGTCTACTTAACACCGAAAGTGCGATAAGAGACCATGGGACACAGGTGGACAGTAGTCTCCTCTTTGATAATCACAGTACCACACTAGTCATGTAATCTGTCTACGTGGCACACCTCCTCCTAAAGGTGTGTCATCCAGGGAAATATAGGTCAGTGTTCCCTCTACTCATCACACATAAAACCCATTATAAAGTACAATGCCCCATGTGGTATGTACCTCACAAGACATCTACAGCAACTGGAAAGGCCACAGATATACCTCACAAAGAGAAATACCGGCCTCAAACAGATGCCCTATGCAGACCGTCTCCACAAAACCACAGCTTGACTGTGTTGCATACCGCCTACCCAGAGGTGACCTCTGCCTAACATACAAAGCTATGTCAAACCCAGAGCTGTTGGACATCCTCCACGTAAACAGATCACAATCCCTACCAGCTACACGCTCTAGGGACCTAAACCTTGTCACATCAATAGACAGAACATGCTGGAGGGATAGATTCCTATCTCAGAGACATCCCATACTCTGGAACAAACCACCTATCAATAGCAAACCAAGCTCCTCATTAGCAGTCGTCATGAATAATCCTGATGATTGGATGGGAGATAAGAAATACATAGAAAGAGCAAAGAAAGGTATGGTACCACAAGCACACGAAGGTGAAGTATCCTCCAGTAATATCCAACAGTGTCTAATAAAATCCACGAATAGTAGTAGTCAGCAACCAAGATTTATTTCCACAAATCACGTGATTTGTGCTTGTGGTACCATACCTTTCTTTGCTCTTTCGATGTCGTTTTAACTGCTTGGTTCATTTCTTAGATAAGAAATACACACCGAGAATCACCTCTGTGGCTCTGCTGGACAGGTGCACGTGAAATTAGATTACATGTGTGTCAAAGGCCAGGGTAGCGTATGGCTAGGCTTCTATAGGCCCTAGGGCCAATAGCCTATTACCTACCTATGAACCAATATACACCCACATGTACTTGTTGCAATAATTGCTATGTGAGGTTGACTGAGTGTGATGATGAATGTGTTGGTGAATGTGTCGAGGTTCTGTCAATGTGTGATAGCGTAGTGGGAAACTGTTTCCGTTATGCTATTTTGTGTCCTAGCTCTGATCCTAGCAAAAGATGTGTACGCTATTGCTAGGCAGAAAAAGCAGTATGGCATACGGTCTGACGTAGTCCATTGGTGTGGACTGGGGTGTGCCATTGTAGGCTAAAGCAGTACATGTATGCTTATTGATTTGTATTGCTGGTGAATCCAAATCCCGTATGAACTGTAGTACTACCTGAAGCTGTATGCCTAAACAGTACAGTATGGTGTATGTCCACATTGCTTGGAAACACTGTTATGTGTGTTCTGTGTAGTCCTCACAGATTACATACCTCAGGCATAATGTTTTGTAAGTACTGACACACAGTACTGTATGGTACACAGGTAAACTCATCTGGGTTGCCATACCTTTGTGTCTTGTATGTATGTGTGATGTGTGTGTGGGTATGCCTGTAACATGCCCTCAGTCATATGTGTGTTACAGGATATAAGTGTGTATCTAGCAACATGTATAGTCTAGTACAGCAGTATGCCACCTATACTAACAAATGTGCACATATGTTAGGCAGGGGTTTGCCACCAACAACTAGTGTGGTATACTGGTAATACTGTAACTGCACTTTACAATCATTGCAATTGATGACATATTTCATTACTCAGCTTGATATATACCTCCTGTGGCTAGGTGGTGCATTGTGTTGTATACAGTGTGACATGAACTGTTGTATAGTCTTACATACTGGTTTCTCTTTATTGCTGTGCAGAACATGGTTTGATATATAGAGCGTGCCAGGCACTGTCAGGCAGTTGTGGTATGAGCACTGATACGTGGTATTGAAAGTGTGTATACTCTGACAGCCAATAGGTTGCTATATATGGCAGTTCAGTGATATCTGTACTTTAGAATGTTGTGTGCCACATGACTTGCTCACACATATTGTTTCATTGTCTTCCAGGGTCATGGCTCACCATCGCAATCCGACATACAGCCCAGCTGAGGATGAGCAGATCACAACCAGCTTGATTCAGCACTATGCCCTGCTGTTCTCAAGAACCAGCCAGGACCAGCATGAGCGGACTGCACTGTGGAAAGATGTTGCCCATCAGGTAAATGACATAGGCATGCATAACTGGACATATGAGCAGGTACACCATCTCTGCAGTTATTTACTTAGACATGTCCTGCAGCGTGCGTCTGACGTCCGTAGACAACAGCTTGCCACAAGTGGTGGGGTAGCCATCCATCCCCCCCTCACCAGAGTGGTGGAGCTGGTCCTCAGCCTGGTGGCTCCTGGCCAACAACAACAGCAAACATGTATCATCATGGAGGCCGTAGCCACTGAGCGAGTTGACATGGAGCATGCAGGTAACATGGCATATCTGTAGACTACTGTTACCTCTACTGGTAGATCATGCATATGTGAGATGTGTACTGTGTAGTTAGAAGATGTGGAGCCTGGTGTTGTACAATACTGATAATTTGGAACATAATCTGTAGGCCTGTGACTGTCAACCATTGTACTACTGTAAGATTGCAAACCCACAGTAGCAATGCCACAGTTGTTGCCACTGACAAACTGTCTCATGTCCTTGTAGGTCCCTCTGGTGTGACAGCAAGGCAGCAGACCCATGCTGGTGAGTGTGTTCTACATTTAATATTGCATGATATATGTGCATGTCATAGGTGAGGTGTAAGACATGTACACATAACACACCTACGCATAATGCATGCTGTGCGTGTTTGCTATGAGACTATGCATATCCTAGTAACGTGTGTAGCTGCCTCAAACACATGCAATACACAGAGCATCCCACACAATTGTGGCAAAACTGATGTAGATAGACAGAGTCGATACACATGCACACATCATACACAACATTGTCATACGCAGTACACGTTAATATGCTACACATGCCGTATTCTGACACCCACTGTAAGGTCACACTCCAGTATTCCAAATGTCATCCACACAGCACACATAATATACCTGAGGGGTAGGGGCCTATCATGGGGCTGTGCAACACTCTGCAACACATAACACATTCATGTTAGGCAATGCTCCCTATTGGGCACCTTACAAACCCATGTAACAACTGGTTGTGAAATGGTGAATGTAGCCATGGTACTGCAGTTCAGGTACAGCATGCTAGCTGCCAGTCTGGCACACATTAGTAGCCTCGAGTGACCACATGATGCTGCATGATGCTGGCTCATGGTACTACACCTCATCCAGTTACAGTAACCACAGTACTACACATAGCATTCATTGCTATGCACCTCACTGTTGTGTGTGTGCAAACATATCCACCTATACACAATATGCATAGCAATCACCATTAGTACAAAGTGACACATATATGTCTTGTAATGCTATGGAGTGTATAGGTCACATGACACACATTGGGTATGTGTGATGTTTAATGTTGCAGTTGTGTTGCAGCATACCATGTCATGGCTGGTACTGGCATGTACACAATATGTTCTACACTTACCATAACCACTGTACAATGGCTATGTTGAGCAATGGTATTCCATCAGGTATACATGCAACACTCATCCTGTGTGTATACACAGCATGCATGTGATAAACCTGTGTCCACAATTATCTGCTAAAGACACAGACACTCTAATCAGAAATGGATATCTATGTGACACACAGATACTCATGCAGCCATGGCATGTATACCTGTGAGTGATGGTGCACAAGACATTACAGAGCTTTCAATACTTGCACAGCAATGTTGTGTCCATGTACACATTGCATTCCAGGGTAAGGCGAATCACTGAACAACAGCACACATGCATCAGAGCCATGTATACTGTTATTAGCAAGGGCTGTCTACACCCGCACTGCATGCTGTTGAGCAACACACATCCTGCATGCTGACATTTGTGATATGACTGTTTGGCTTGTGATAATTTACGCCACCATCAACCTCTATTTAGTATGTTCTGGATTGCTGGTGGTGTGTGTGTGTGTGTGTGTGTGTGTGTGTGTGTGTGTGTGTGTGTGTGTGTGTGTGTGTGTGTGTGTGTGTCTAAGTGAGGAGTGTATTTGTGTGCATGTGTTCATGTGTGCATGTGTTTATGTGTGCATGTGTGCATGTGTGCATGTGTTCATGTGTGTATGTGTGCATGTGTGCATGTGTGCATGTGTTCATGTGTGCATGGGTTCCGACATCATGTACAGGTTGTAAAGTGTGTTTCCTGACTTCCTCTCTCAGGTGCTGAGGTTGGGCTGGTTCACTGCAGCAGGGAACTTGATGTCACTGAGCAAAATAGTGATGATGAGGATAGGTGTGTTGAGGCACAGGCATGTTTGCCAGGGTCTGCCATTGGGTCACCAATCGACAGAACAAAAGTTTTCACCCCATCAATGTACACAGTCATACTGCCAATACATCCATCACCAATGCCCTTAGCTGAGGGACAGTGTACAGCCAGCATTGGCCAAGACAGTGTGGTATCTATGGCACATGCATCCTGACACAGCAGCCATACCCAGATGTCTGGAAGGGTACCACATAGTCAGATGTCCAGGAGTTTCTTCAGAGCACTGCTGCTCATCATGCCCCTGGCAGACATGCCACAGGTCTTACAACCTCACGCATGTTCCAGGCTGTCATGGAGACACAGGCACGTATGGAACGGTACACCAGACAGGGACTAAGGGCACAGAGGGCACATAACTCTGCTGTAATTGACAGTATCCATGACCTAGCAGGTGCCATCCGTAATTACACTGAGGTCACTGATAGACATTGGGGTTAGACATTAGATGTCCTCTGCAATGTCATGTCCATGTGTCAGGACAGTGTGGGATGGTTGAGACGTCGATGTGGACGTATGCCAGCAACATCAGCAGCTGGAAGTCACCGTGGGCATCCCTCAAGCCACAGCCGCTCCCTTAGTGCCAGTACCAGCCCCAGCAATGTTGGGGGTGGGCTGTCCATAGACCGTCCTAGAAGACCATGTGCACGTGGCTCTGGACAGTCCCAGCAGGGACCTGGGTCCAGTGTACATCTGTCCACCTCTGAGGAAAGTACCCAGTCTGGCTTAGTACCTGATACTGTCAGTAGCACACCTGCCAGGCACAGGTACCATGTCCGTGGCCAGAGACGGTAATCTGTAAAGCCTGGCAGGTACAGTCTGTGGCTGTCCCACAAATCCCTGTATATGGCAGCACATGGTGGAACTGTGTGCTTGCAGACACACACACACATAAAACAGACACCTAGGGCTAACACATACCCACACACATTACATCAACATTGGCCCATAGCATTACTCTTGGCCCTCACACACACACATACACACACACACACACACACACACACACACACACACACACACACACACACACATACATGTCGATTGTATGGCTCAATGTAGGCCTCTGGCAAACTAACAACACACGCTGTGCATATGATGAAGCCTGTGCCACCTCCTGTCATCTGTAACATTGATGCAGGAACAGGCTACCATGGTGCTGATGCACAGGGTGACTTTACAGAAGTATAGCAATGTTAGCATGTTGTCAGCAGTAGAGTGCAATGATATCCTTGAAGGTGTAGCTGAACAGGCATGATGCATTAAAGCTATGATTATCAATGTAGTATTGTTTACACCAGTGTTAGTTCCAATAGTGTATTGTCCGCCCATTTGCCACTTGGCTGATGTGTGTAGTATTGGCAGCATGTGTTAGAGAGTGGACAGTATGTGTGGGATGTGTGTAGCACAGATTTGCAGGTGTACATTTGTGAACATGGTGGAGGTGCACTGTTTGCATGTACGTGCATAGTGGACACATGGGCAGGGTGACATGCCCTGTGTTACACAGTAACACTCCATAGTTTCTATTGGTGGCCAGTATGCATTGTACTACACACATTTTGGAACTTGAGTACACATGTCTGTATGACATGGTTTGACACTGTGCTGTGGGTGATACTGTTACTATCTGCCCTTGTTTTGCATTCTGGTAGTATACATAACCTCAACAGCCTGACCATAAACAATCGTTAGATGATGTCTTGACAACTGACACACAGATGTAGGACACACAGTAACATTTGGATCCTTCAGGTACTATACTATGCCAATAACCAGTGGTACTCACCTGCACTCATTCCTGAGACCACTCCTGTATGCCATATAGCTCTCTTATGTACAAGCAATCACAGTAGGGATATGTCCGTCCATGTCTGGAAATGCATACTGTGGCCTATAATGCATTCTCCAGATGACACACACATCCTCCACAAGGGTATCATACAGACAGATACCTGTTGTCTAACCCATGCTGTAAAGCTATAAGCCAACCAGAGCATAGTCATCCACCTTTATGGAACATAGTATCCCCACAGTACCACATAGGTAGTAGCCACCAACATGTTGAACAGGTACCGATGTGTACATGCAGCCAAGTGTTACGTCATCTCTACTTTGGTAATGACATTTCCAAAGGTATTTAGAAATCCCTCGCTGGATCACATAAGCAATAAGGGGTCTGCATGCATATCCACAAAGGTTGTTGTACACCTGTAATGAATAGCCATCACTGACAGACTTTGCTGCGTTTGAACAGGTCTGTAATATACCTCAGCCATAAACCCTCACTCACACAATTCATTAGAAACTGTAATGAGTGTGTGTGACACGGATGACCTAGGCCAGGGATCACTGCAGTGGCTGGCCTTGTCACAAGCATACATATGTGACCTAAGGTCTGGAAAGTGGCAGCACACTCTGGCAAAGATGACAGATGTGTTCATGGAGAAAGCAGGGTTCCCACCTATGAAATAATTGAGGTCACATGTACGTATATGCATTTGCCACACAGCTACCTGACATGTGCAATGCATATATTGTTGTCATATAGTAGTAAAAGCAAAACCCGCAACACATTGACCAACAGTGTCACACACACACTCACCAAGTGCAGACTTCAAACCCCTACCTAACTATTTCATGATACTAGAGGAATATGCATTAACATGACGCGTTATACACATTACTATGAGTGCTCTTTTCCACAGGTATATTTGTAGGATGGTGACGTCATCAGACTTGACAAAGATTAGTATACCACTTTTAAGGTATTTTACTACTCTCCAAAAAGTTGCTCCTCTCCAAGGAGATAACACACACACACTTATCAAGCGCAGGATTCAAACCCCTACCTAACTACTTCATGATACTAGAGAAGTACACATTAACACAATGTGCTATACACATTACTGGGAGTTATCTTTTCTACAGGTATATTTGTAGGATGGTGACATCATCAGACTTGAGAAGGATTAGTATACCACTTTTAAGGTGTTTTACTACTCTCCAAAAAGGTTGCTTTTCTTCAAAGACATCACACACACTTGTCAAGTGCAGGATTCAAACCCCTACCTAACTACTTCATGATATTAGAGGAGTATGCATTAACACAACACGCTATACACACTACTGCAAGCTCTCTTTTCCACAGGTATATTTGTAGGATGGTGACATCATCAGACTTGAGAAAGATTTGTATACCACTTTTAAGGTGTTTTACTACTTTCCAAAGAGATCACACATGAACACACTTGTCAAGTGCAGAATTCACCCCTACCTAACTACTTCATGATACTACAGGAGTACGCATTTACACAATGCGCTATACACATTACTGTGAGTTCTCCTTTCCACAGGTATATTTGTAGGATAGTGACATCATCAGACTAGACAAAGTGGGTTACATTAGGTGACATTAGGTGGGCTACATAGAAGGAATGTCTAAACACTTTGGCCATGTGATCATCAAAGGAAAGTTTACTATGTACCTGTGTCCCCAGGGCCATAATGACTTTCTCTGTACATACCGGATTACCACCTATGTGGTAATTTCTGTGCACTTTGTTTTATCCAAAGGGGATGACTATGCATTCTTTGGTATTCTGCTTGAGGGCATTGTTTTGACACCAGGCATTTGCTTCTGTAAGACCCTTCTGGAGGATGTCTGTGTCAGCCGTAGAGTCGATTATGGAGCACAGTTAGCAGTCATCTGCAAACCTGTTCAGCCATACTCCTTCCATGCCTAACTGTACCGCTGAGCAGTATCTACTGAACAGGTGGGGTCCCAGGACCAAGACCTGTGTGATGCCATTTGTGACTGGTTTAGAGTCGGACATGGCACCCACAACCCTGAACATGTGTGTTTGATCTGTGAGCCACTTGGCCACCCATCCTGTGACATAGCTGTTAATGTTCAAGCTGATAAGCTTGTCCATGATAACAGAGTGGGAAATGGTGTAGAAAGTCCTTAGAGAAGTCCAGGTGGGCTGTGTAGACTACTTTCACCTCCATCTATGTCCTTGGTAACTGTTTCAAATAAGTCAACTAGGTTTAAGAGGTAGGATTTGCCTTTAACAAGGCCAAGTTGGGTAGAGTCCAATGTCTGGAGGTCCCCAATGTCTCTGTTTATGGGTTACATGATAATTTGCTCCATAGCTTTGCAGACCAGGCTGAGTAGACCTATAGGGCAATGGTTTCCAGGTTCTGTTGTTGCACCCCCTTTGTGGAGCTGGATGACTGTTGGTGTATGCCATTCTTTGGGTACATAGCCTGTGGTACGATTGAGTCTGAACAGTGAATGTAGGTGAGGGTGTAGTTCCTTTTGGGGCTAGTGTAAGACATAGCCTGGAACGCCATCCAGTCCCATTGATGCTGTGTTCTTAGCTTTGAAGAGGGCTGTCTTTACCTGCATGTCCATGAAGTCTGGGGCTCTGCATTCTTCTGGGATGGACACAGGCCCTTTTGGGGGTGATGGGGGGGAGTTTGCACTGAACCTGTCCCCCAGGATATGGGCAATGTAAGTTGGTTCAGTGTATTTCTTGCCATTTTTCAGTAGCTGACAGCATATTTGGAAGTTGCCACCTACATGTTTGGTATAGCTAACGAAGGCTTTGTGGTTGTTATTCTTACATTCCTTGGCAATTTGTCTTTAGAAACTGGCCTTGGATTATTTTATGAGTGATCATTGTTTCTTCCTAATAATGATCAGTGATGCCCTTCCTTTTGTGAAGTTTGCTCTATCATGTGTTCGTTTCCTCCTGCTGTTGTCTAGCTTATTTATGGGCGACGACCACCAGATTGGTTTCTATTTTTTGGAGGAGTGCATCTTGGTTTTATTTGGGATGTCTCGATCAATGCATCCCTGTAGATGCTCACAGGATGCACTTGTAAATTATTTGGCAGATTGTATGGCATTATCCTATAGCAAGGGGGCTTTGGAACTTTCCACTTTGTTCTTGGTAAGTGTGCAGTTTGCTTTTGAAAATGTCTTCACAGTGGTTTCATTGACTGTGGGGGGGGGGGGTTGTGGATGTCCAGTGTGATTACTTTATGATCTGATATTACCAATGAGGGGTTTATCTCTGTTGTGGTACACTGGTACCCCATGTTGGTGATGATCAGGTCCAGTATGTTGTCACCTCTAGTGGGCATGGTGACCAGCTGTTCCAGGGTGTTAGAGTTTTTAAACTCTAGGAAACATTGGGCAAAGGACGTTGTACACGAGTAATTCTCCCACTCAATGTTTGGGTAGTTGCAATCTCCTCATATAATGGTGTTTGATAGGACCTTTGTATTTTCCACTGTTCTCAGGACTACTGAGTGAGGTTCCTGAGACAAGGTAGATGATCTGTAGCAGGCTACAATCTGATAAGCAGCTTTGCCCAATTTTAGTTGCACTTGCATGGTCTCCAAGGCCTCATGCTGTGCCACTAACCTGTAGGTGTGGGTATCCATAAGGTAAATGGATACACCCCTTCCTTTGGTATTTCACTCGTGGTTTTGGGTCCGAAGATCAGAGAGAATGTGAGTGTTTTATGTGGAGCATGTCCACCAGTTCTGTGTTTGACATAGCTTTGTATGTTAGGCAGAGAACACGTTTGAGTAGGTGATATGCAAGGGAGTACGTCTGGAGCATTTTGAGATGGTCTGTGTATGGCATGTATTTCAGGCCACTAATGCTCTTTGTGAGGTATTGCTGCAAGCTTTCCAGTTGTTGTAGTTGTCTTGTCAGGTACATAGCAAAAGGGGCATTGTACTCTATTATGGTTCTAGTGAGTGATGAGTAGAGGGGAACAATGTCCTCTTCTATTCTGCATGAGACACCTTTTGTGATGAGCTGTGCCACATAGGAGGATTTCCTGACTACTGTGGGGATGTGATTATCACAGTTGTGTCCACTGTCCACCTGTGGCCCAAGGCCTCTTGTCACACTTTCAGTGTTAAGTATACTACCGCCTATGTTGCAGTTCATGGCTACAGAGTTTTTAACAAAGGGGATGACAATGCACATTTTGGCATTGAGCTTGAGCCCATGGCTTTGACAACAGCCATCTGTCTCAGTGAGGCCCTTTTGTAGGATGTCCACATCTTTAGTGTTTACAATTATGGCTCCTAGTTTGCAGTCATCTGGAAACTTCAGTAGCCACAGACCTTCCATGTTAAAGTTTACTTCAGGGAAGTAGATACTAAACAGGACAAGACCCAGGACTGGACCCTGTGGTACTGCACTCGTCACTGGTCCAAAGTCATACATGGAGTCTGCTACTTTCACAATGTGTGTTCTGTCAGTAAGCCTGTTGGCATCCCATCTTGTGACATAGCAATTTATACCTCATTTAGTGGGTTTATCTATATTTACAGAGTGTGGGGTGGTGTTGTAAGCCATGGCAGGATCTACACAGGCTGTGCGAACCACCTTACCCTTGTCTACGATTCTGGTGACTGCTTCAATGTCATCTATCAGGTTTAGAAGACATGATCTGCATTTTACAAACCCAACATGGTTGTGGTCCAGGGTTTGGGGATTACAACTGTATTTTCTATAAGTTGTATGATGATACATTCCATGGCTTTGAAGGGCAGGCTCATCAGGCTAATGGGGCGCTAGTTCCTGGGGTCCATGGTGTCTCCACCGTTGTGTAGTGGGATAACTGTCGCTGTGCACCATTCAGCTGGCACAAAGCCTGAGGTGTGGCTATGACTGAACATGGTAGGTCGGTGTGGTGCCTGTTCGTTCTGTGGTTTGTGTAGAACACAGCCTGGGAGGTTATCTGGTCCCATGGCTGCTGTGATACTGGCTTTTGAGAGTGCTTTTACCTGTGCAGCCGTGATGATAGCAACTTTGCAGTCTTCCATTATAGTGATGTGCTCTTTCATGGGTGAGACGGGGGGGTAAAGTTAGCACTGATCCTATCTGCCAGGATATTGACAATATCAGTTGGGTCTGTATATTTAGTGCCATTGAGCTGTAACTCAGAACAGATCTGAGTGTTGCCATGACATGGACCTGTCTGTTGTACAGAGATCTCCTGAGTAGACAGTATGCAACAGAGTACAGATTGGGTTAAATTCAGTCTTGTTGCATGGGGCAACTGTTTGAGGCCAGTAATCCTCTTGTTGAGGTACTTCAGTGGTCTTTCCAGCTGCTGACGGTGCCTAGTCAGATTCATCACAAGTGTATTGTGGTACTCTCTGACGGGTCTGATGACTGATGAGTAGAGGGAACCTCCTTTGACCTACATGCACAGACCTTGGCAGGTTGTGTGAACACATAGCATGATTTTCTGAGCACTTTGTGAATGTGTTTCTGGAAGTAGAGATGACTAACCACATTTGTCCATAGATCCCTTATTATCACCTCCATATTTAGCTTAAGTGTGTGAGCATGCCCAGTATGACCTTCGGTATGTTGTTGCCTGACATTTGCTTCATTTATTTAAGTGTGTGAGCATGCCCAGTATGACCTTTCAGTGTGATGCTGAATGAAATCCACTACATTTGTTGAAGTGTGTGAGCACGGCTGCTATAGACATTTATACTATATATGTGTGGAAAATCAAGTTGTATTTTTACAACAGGGCTCACCTTTGTGTCATAAATCAACAGGGATCATGCTGTGCCTGCAGGGCTTCCATGAGACACTTTGCATAGACTTATCAACATTTCTACATACAGGGGGGACGGCTATTCTTTGTACATTTCTACCCTGGGGCACACCTGATTGTTACTGTGGGTGTACATAGGATGAGGGGTTCACCTGACACTTATACACATTTGCTAGGCCTGCACTGCTATGTGAGGTACTCCATTTCAGTCTGTACTGTTGCCTATTGTACTGGCTTGAGGCATACTGCTGTACTACAGATCTTAGCATCCACTGTCACGTATATTAGATTGTGACTTCATAGCCTACCCAACCCACATCACACCGCCTGGCCTGCTGTTCTCTGTCTGCATAGGCCTGTGGGGGAGGTTACCCATATGCCTCTTTAGGGGCATGCTACAACATCTCTTTGTGTTTGCATTAGTGTACAATTGTCCTGCTGTGGTTGTGCCAGTGAAATGCTGTCATGGCTTAGTGGTTAATACTATAGCGCACAGTATCCTGGGTTTCAGCCCTGTCACTGCTTTTTATTTTCATGCTGGGCAAACCAGACTGCTTAAAGAACAGTAAAGCAGATATGCCCGACCTTGCCCAACATTGCTCAACATTGCTCGACATTGCGCTAGTTAGCGCGGGCAATTTTGTTTACATATACTAAATAGTGGTAAAAGCTGCTTAGCACTGCTTTATATTGCTTACAACATGGCAATCATGCCTCAGGTGGTGCTGCAGGGCTGCCTATGTCAGATGCACATAGTACACTCCCTATACATGTGTGGAAACAGGTAGTGTCAAGTTAGGCATCCCTTTTATTTTATGTGCGAGACAGAAAGAGATATCATTTCCTGGGTTCCTACTGACCAGTGTATGTGCTAAGCATTGCCTCTTTGCCAAGGCTAAGGCATACTGGGCATGCCTCCTTCTGCCTACTGGGGCAGGCTCAGGTTGTTCCTCCTCCGAGTCACACTGTGCCTGGCAATGGTGGGGGTCCTCACCAGATGTGTCCAGGCACCGGAACCGTGACTTGAGCATCCCAAACACATGCTCGATTACATTTCGTGTTTGTGCGTGTGCCTCATTATGGAGTTCTTGTTCAGGTGTGTGTGCATTTCTAATGGGTGTCATCAGCCATGGCTCCAGTGTGTATCCAGCATCCCCCACTAGGTGACCGTCAGGGATGTCCCCATTGGCAAATGTCTGGTACAGCTGCGTCAGATGCCAGATATGGGAATCGTGGTAGCTTCCAGGGCAGCCAACACACACATTCAGTATTATGCCCTGGGCATCACACATGACCTGGTAGTTGATGGAGTGGAAGCCCTTGCGGTTGATGTAGGCCCTACCCTGCTCACAAGCTGGTGCCTTGATGTGTATGTGCATGCAGTCAATTGCACCCACTACCTCAGTGTATTCCGCTATTTGCTGGAAGAGATGCATATTGCTGGCCAGTACCTCACAGGAATTGGGGAAATATACATGATCACCGACATGTGCTGACATGGCATTCAGGAACTGGTGCAGTACTGTGGATGCTGATGCCTGTGAAATCACCATCATATCACCAGTTGGTCTCTGGAAGGTACCTGTTGCTAGTATTCTTAGGCCAACATATACCTTGGTTTCCACTGGGATGGGTTCCCCTCTGTTGGTTCTGTGTGAGAGGTGTGGCCTGCACAGCTCAACAATTTGCTGCAGGAGGTCTCTGTCCACTCTATAGTGCTCCGCTATCTCCAGCTCATGTAGCCCCTAATAGGTTACCCTGGGTCTGTACACTCTTCTCCGTCTCCTCCCTGTGTGTTGTTCAGCAGCATTCGCAATGGCACCACCCTCAGCACCTTGCACATGTTGCTTTATAATAGCAATGGCAGCCCCTAACATTTTTTTGTCTCAGTTAAGCTTTTTATGTTTTCACTTCTCTTTGTAGACTGCAGTGTTGCAGTGTTTCTAAGAAAAACATGGGAGAATGTTGTTTGAAGAGTTTTAAGTGCTGGGCTGGGCTGGGCTAGTGTACTGCCTGTGTAATTGGCTTATTCTGAATGATTTCACCTGGCAGCTATGCTAGTTCTCCTTGGTTAACTTCCTACTACTTTTTTCCTTCCTTTTCCCTTTCTGTTTCCACAGGGGGCAGCACCACGCAAACAAGCGCAAACACGGGCACATGAGTGCACACACGTGCACACAGGCTTACACAGGCTTACACAGGTTTAGGCGGGTGCACATGTGCGCACACAGGCTTAGACAGCCTTACACAGGCTTACATGGGTGCACACATGTGCACACACATGCACACAGGCTTAGATGGGTTTACAGGCACGCACACGTGTGCACATAGTGTAAGCATCTTTGCAAGAAACTTTAATGATATCCACGGTGTACACCTTCAGTTTCTGGGTTTCAGTTAAGACAACTGTAGACATGCCTCTTCCAGTCCTGAGTAACTCACAGCAAACACATGCCACTCTGCTCCATTAAGCTTACAGTCTTTGATACATACCCCCTCATGATGTCACCTATCTTCTACTCTACTACTCTTCTAATCCTACACTTACACTCTTGGGACATGGTTCATATGGCAGGGAAAATTGGGATTCACTATCCCGATCCTCATTTGCATAGGATTGCCTACTAATGCTTGGTTACATCTCTCAAACTGAGCTTCCCCCCTTAACCACTACTCAGTAGACATATTGTCTTCAGCCTGTCATTCACCTGCATGGCAGAGGAATATTTTTAATAAAATGCCTATTTTTTGCTTTTTTGTTTTTATTTTCTGATTTTTATAGTGCCGCACGTTTGCGTGGTGCTGTGTTATGCTTAAACATCGGAGATCGGGGAAAAAAATATTTTTAATATTTTGCAACAGATTAAAATGCCAATGGCCTTATATTTGGCCATTGGCATGCTTCCTCAACTGGATGCATCCTTTATTTGGAGCTGTCATAGCTCCATTTTGCTATTTGCAGAACGGTACTCCGTTACCAACAGAGTACCTTTCTGCAAATAACACTTCTCTTACTCGGACAGGTTAGTGTTTCCTGGATCGCACATTTACCTCATTTGCATAGCTTTCAGCAGCAAATGAGGTAATTTGCATAACATAACACTGTCCGTGCAAGAGTAGTTTTAGGAGCTGTCATGCACGCCCCTGCCGGCTGTTGATGGATCGCTCGGTAGACATATTGGATGTCTGGAGTCTTACTCTACTCTTAGACTCCATGCAAGCCTTCGTGAATCCAGCCCATAGTCAGGAGGTGGGGTTAAATAATTCTACTCAATATCCATTTGGTGGTAATTTACATATTATAAGATGCTTTTTATTCATACTATGAAGCATAACAATGCTCTGCTTTAATAACCTTTTAATATGATCAATTGATGTGCTACAAAGCATAATATTTGAAAACATAAAAGCAACTTTTATACTGAGAATGATGAATAACTGGTTTCAACAGAGGGAAAATAGTAATAAACATGCTTTTCTTTCTCACATGTGCACACAAAAATGTAATTTCTGTCATTTATAAAACACAATGGTAATTAGTAATAAATAATATATATTTTTCAAATTTCTTTAAGTTACATTTTAGTCACATAAGTCTGTCACTCTGTTATTAGGTACTTAAAAGCTATGCCTCATTTGAGAATGACAGGTTATATTACCTAATATAGTACACGAAAACAAAAGAATGTTTATACATAAGCCCCCAGATTCTGGAAGGCTTGCACGGCGTGCAGGATTAGTGCAGGCAATATGTCTGCCGTGCGATCCAGGAATAGCCTGTAGGGGTGTACACGAGCGGTCCTGCACTAGTCCTGCATGGACTCAGCTCCTGTATGCAAATTACCCCATTTGCAGGAGAAATCCATGCAAAAGGGGTGAATTTGTGATCCAGGAAGCTGGAAACCGGCTGTGCAGGACTAGTGTAATCTGCAGAAATGTACTCGGCTAGTAACCAAGTATATTTCTGCAAATTCCAAAATGGAGCCATGACAGCTCCAAATAAAGGGTGCATATCATTCAGGAAGCATGCCAATGGCCATGTATAAGGCATTGAAAACAGTTTAGAAAATAAAAAAATTAACTTTTATTTTTTTTTAGCCGATCTCGGCCGTTTAAGCATAGGGCAGCAGCGTGCAAATGAGATTGGGGGGAAAATAAGAAAATAAAGTCAAAGGCAGGCAGAAGACAACATGGTCAGTGAGTAGTGGTTGCTAAGGGGGGAGGCTCAGTGTGAGACATGTAACTATGCATTAGCAGGCAATCCTATGCAAATGAGGAGAATGATACTGAATCCCAGATTTCCCCAGCATGCTAGTCAGCTCCCAACAGTGTAAGAGCAGGAATAGCTTGGTGCAAGCCTAGGAGTTAGCTCACATCATAGGGCTGTGTCAGGCATACTGTAAGCAGATTGGAGCCCTGTGGCTTAGCTTTGCTCCTAGCTTAGCACAGCTAGTCAAGGGGGTGTGTCTGAGTCTGCCTAACACTCTTTACATTGCCTAAGCGGGTGTGCGCAAGCCTTGCACCAGGCTTTAAAGAAAAAAAAAGATAAACCAGGAAATAGCAGCTCTGTGCACATTTAAGCACTGTGGTTGTGCGGCACACCCCTGGGCTTAAACAGGAAGGCAATGGGAAGGGAAAACAGTAGTAGGACGTTATTCAAGGAGAACTAGCATACTTGGCAGGTGAAATGTATCAGAATCAGCCAATTACAAAGGCAGCAGACCAGCCCATCCCAGAACACTGCTATAAACTATGCAAACACCTTCCCATCTGTTTTTTTCCCATACTCTACACCACCGGTATATACAAGTGAGGAACTTTTAACAAACAAAACTACAACATGATAGGGGCTGCAGCAGGCATCATACAGCAATATGTGCAAGTGGCTGAGGGTGGTGAGGATGTGAATGTTACTGATCAACCCACAGTGAGGAGATGGAGAAGAGTGTACAGACCCAGGGTAACCTACCAGGGGCTACATGAGCTGGAGATAGTGGAGTGCCATAGGGTGGACATGGGCCTCCTACAGCAAATTGTTGAGCTGTGTTTGCCACACCAGACACACTGAACTGACGAGGGAAACCCATTCCAGTGGATACCAAGGCATGTGTAGGCATAGGAATACTAGCCACAGGTACTTCCTAAAGCTCAACTGGGGAAATCATGGGGATCTCACAGGCATCAGCATCCATAATATTCCACCAGTTCCTGGATGCCATGTCAGCACATGCCAGTGAGCACGTATATTTCCTCAACACCCGTGAGGTGTTGGCCAGCAATATGTGTCTCTTCCACCAAATAGCAGAATAACCTTAGGTAGTGGGTGCTATAGACTGCATGCACATATGCATCAAAGCACCACCCAGTGATCAGGGTAGGGCCTACATCAACCGCAGGGGCCTCACCTCCATCAACTGCCAGGTTGTGCGCGATGCCCAGGGCATTATAATGAATGTGTGTACTGACTGCCCTGGAAGCTATCATGATTCCCACATCTGACATCTGATGCAACTGTACCAGAGATTTGCCAATGAGGACATCCCCAATGGTCACTTATTGGGGAATGCTGGTTACACCCTGGAGCCTTGGCTGATGACACCCATCAGAAATGCATAGACACCTGAACAAGAACGTCATAATGAGGCACATGCACAGACCAGACTTATAATAGAGCATGTGTTTGGGATGCTCAAGTCACGGTTCCGGTGCTTGGACACATCTGGTGGAGCCTTGCAGTACTCACTAGCTACATGTACTCAAATTGTTATGGTATGTGCCATGCTACTCAATATGATCCTGAGGAAACAGCTGCAGCAGGAACAGCATGGGGCAGGACCACACAGCCCCCCACCAATTTCTAAGGCCTGCACAGGCTCAGGTTGTCCCTCCTCCTAGTCACTCTGTGCCTGTGCAGGCCTTGAAATTGGTGGGAGGCTATGTGGTCCTGCCCCATGCTGCAGCAGGAACAGCATGGGCAGGACCACACAGCCCCACACCAATGTCAAGGCCTGCACAGGCACAGAGTGACAAGGAGGAGGGACAACCTGAGCCTGCCCAGTAGGCAGATGGAGGCATGCCTAGTATGCCCTAGCCTTGGCAAAGAGGCAACAGATAGTACATACACTGACACAGTAGGGACCCAGGGAATGACACCACTCTCTGACTCGAACCTACAGTAAAAGGAATGTCAAACATGACACTACCTGTGTATTGCGCATCCTATAATTGCATAGTGCTGTAGTGTAATAAACTAGTCAGGTAGGAGTTCTAATCCCAGACATGACAGGTGTGTGTGTGTGTGTGTGTGTGTGTGTGTGTGTGTGTGTGTGTGTGTGTGGAGGTGGTTGTGAGTGTGTAACAACTGGACTCAATGTGGAGTGGGTTTGCATATTTCTTATACGGTGGCCCTAGTATATATCACAATGTCCACCATACAGGGATAACAGATGTGAAATAGCAGAGAGGCTGGGGGTGTAAAGGCATACCCCTACATGTGACATTAAGGCCAGGAAAACAAAGTTAGCAACTCTAGTATCACCCAGAGAACACTCTCAACCCATGTCTTATACACACACACACTTGCCTAGGCAACAGCCACTATGTTAGTAGTACCCTGCATATTGCCCACTGATAGTAACCATGGTGTGATTGCAGTGGGCTACTGAGGGAATAACACCCTGTCCATCTGTCCAATAGGCACGCACATGCCAACAGTGCACCTTTCCCAGGTTCCCCACTGGATACCTGCAACACCTGTGGTGCCATCAAATGTGACCCACAAAGGACATACCATGCTTGAAAAACATGCCCTGTATGAACAGATACCACTGACACCAGGGAATGGCCAGTATCATGCTATCAATGTAGGTGCAGGGTAAACCTGCTGTCCATTAACAGTTCCTGCCAAATGAGGCCAGGACTGGCACATTTGATGATAATCTGTGTACACAACATGGGCCAGACACCCCAGGTACAGTACCACATTTCACTGTACATGCATGAGGGAGGTGTGCACATCCCAGACACCGACCATGTCATGGACTAAGGAACACATACATGGCAAGCAATGCACAGCACTGGACACACACAATAGTCACTCAGGTGACTGAATGGTGAATACAATACCCACCTGTGTGGGCAAATCAGAAACTACACCCCTGAGCCACAATGCAGACCATTGTCATGTGGGCTGATGCCAAGGTATACCCATCACCTAGCCTTCTATAGCTGTCTGGCAGAGTTGACCACTACACATCCGGGAAGCAATGCACCCATGCATGTCAGTACTGGCACCCTGTGTGTGTGTGTGTGTGTTGTATGATGCGTATAATCACATTCACACTTACTACAACCCCCACTGGCATACCAAAGCATGCTGTCCAATGTCAGACACCTCCACATTCCCTTTGCCCATATAACATCTGTATAGCCCCCTGTGGTGCATGTAATACCTGTACAGTAATGTGTTGTGGCAATCTCACTAGTGATGAGTTGTATTGCTGGCCCTGCCAAGTGTGTCAATGTGTGTGCGTCCCTGTGAGAGTGTGGCCATGTTGATACTGGCACCTGTTCATCTGGACAGGCATGTATACTACACCTACCATATAGCTACCATATCCCTGTTGCAGATGTCACTCACCATCACATATACGTTTTGAGGGCTCCTCAACATGTAACCTATGTGGATCATCCAATAACTGCATAGAAATGTGATAGCACTACATAGATGTCAGGGGTTTGCTACCCTGTGTTGGTAGGTGTGTGACACAAACATGCTTAAGTTTTACTCTCCCAACCCAACCTGGCTTTACTTTGCTGCTATCTGCCTCTCTCACTCCCTCACTGGTGGATGTGGAGAGTTACACCTGCTTTGCTTAGGCAGCAGCATGTGTATTTTAAGTGATGCTCATGATCAGCTGATGGCCTCTGCAAGAATTGCAGCCCTCCTTTAGCTGATTGCATGTAAAACAGCTGTGGTAACATTCCCATTGCCAATTACATCGAGACACACTCCAATATCTAGGAACATCATGTTGATGTTTGGCCTTTTCATTCACTATGAGCAGGAACTCATTCTGCTGTTTGGCAAACAGCATCTCAGATGAATTTGGGGTTTACCTCTAACAACATACACTGTGGAAACAGGGCAACACAAAGGAGGGGGATGTGCCTGACCTGACTATAGACTGTAAGTGCTGCTATACTGCTTTGGAGTAATGTTGTTTTAACAAGGTGTGTGTGGATATGGCTGTCCTACATGTTTTAATACCTGCCATGTCAGTGCTATGTTAATGAGGAAGCCCCATCTGTAGGGTCATCTGCAGACTGGAAGGTGTGTGGTGCCTTTTGTTTCATGTGTTACCCACAGAACACCTATCTGTGAACTGCAGAATGTAGTGTGAGGATTGCAGTCTATAGATAGTTATGGCCGTGAGAGTTACTGACTTCATATCCCTCATAGGACATATGTTGCAAAAAACCCTGTTACAACAGTAAATGTATGAGGTTATCACAGCAACATGTCAATATTGTCCCTGTGTATGTGCCTCCAGCCACAACTCTGTCAACCTTTGTACATATGTCATGCAGTAAGAGGTGCATATCCGCTGTACACCATAATTAGTGGCATCATATCTGATAACAAGCCAGTGATATATCAGACTGCTACACAAGTTATGTATAGTAGGGGTTATATTTGATGACATTACCTGAACATTCTGTGGTTGTGTGTACAGTACTGAGGTCTGTGTACGTAAGATGAATGTCAATAGTGTGTGTATTGTCAATATGTGCTGTGGCCTGTGTACAGACTGTGGTAGATGTCATTGTTCCTGGTCCCATTCTATCTGATGTTACATGCTGCTACACTGTATGTTACCCTATCAGCTTACATGTTTTTAGGGCCATACATACACATGTCCCATACCACAGACAGGCATTGGACCACACTGTGTAGTGACCCAGTATATGTAGGGTTAGTGTGTGAGTGGTACATATGAGGATGGTGTCGAACAGATAGTCTATATGCTGTAATATTATGCTAGCTTACCATATGTGGCTGTGGATGTGTTCACATTGGTTGTGGTTATGCACTTTCACACTGATGTATCATACTCTGTGCTGTGACATGCCTATAGAGCCTGCTATATATGCAGGTACATGTGCATTCCCCCCATAGGAAATGTAGGTCAGTGTTGAGCCAGTCTGCCTGTAGCCTGCACAGTGCTTTGTTACATGCCTAGCAGCTTAGTGCACTTACCCAGTGGGATGTCATGTCCAGATACTTGCCAGATGTACTGCTGCTGGGCCTCCCTTAACAGTCATGTATGTTATACAGAGCAGTGGGATGCTGTACATATGTATGTCAATATCTGGTGGATAGTATGTGGCCATAGCACCTCTGTACTGGAAGTTATTATGTGTCAGGACAGACAGTGGTGTGTGAATGCATAACCTATGGGGGAAAATGTATGCCAGTCATTACGTGTTATACCCATCTACATGGCTGTTAACATCCACATTGTCAGGATTGGTCCATGTCTTGCACTAAGGGGTTCTGTGTATACCTCTGGACTGTCCAGAGTGTGTCAGTATGTCCACATATATTGGCCAATATCTCTGCCATAGTCCACAGGAGCATTATGTGCTAGCAGCAGTACTGTACTATGATGTCCTTAGGATGCTGTCAGTAGTGAACGGCGCAAATGTCAAAAGCAGATATGACCTCCCACACACACCATGTCTGTGAAGACAATCCCTATTACAGTAGCAATACTCTACAAATATATCTGCTATACACACCTGCCATCCCCTTGCATTACGAAGTTGGGACTATAGGGGCTGAGGTAAGGCTACACTAAATGTTCAGGACATATGGTGAAACTATATGTATATATAATTATCCAGATATCTATATAGATATATACACATATAGATATCGACATATATAGATAGATATGTATATGTACATATATATATATATATATATATATATATATATATATATATATATATATACACACACATATCAGCACCCAGATATATACATATACAGAGCAATATATGTCTACACATATACAGGTAGGGATACATATGCACATATACGTATGGATATCTACATATATATTGACAGTAGTAGGTATATCAGAATAGATATATATGCACATATAGTTATAGATATCTACATATATACCAACATAACTAGGCATATCTGTGCACATAAGATGTGCATACATATATAGCTATATAGACATATATCTATATATACATATACATATATCTATATATACATATATGTATATATATATATATATATATGTGTGTGTGTGTGTATATATATATATATATATATATATATATATATATATATATATATATATATACACATATGAAGAGATGTACACATGACCATATATATGTAGCACTATACAAATGTGTATACAAACATATGTATGAGTATACATGTGTATGTACATGTAGACATATATAGACCTATTAAATGTATACAACCATATTCCTGTCATGAGTAAGCTCACAGTTGTGTATACCCTCCCAGATGTATCTCACCTTATGTATCTGCTATGTGCACATTATGATAAAACAACATATGTGATGCTACAGTCATATTAATAACAAGGACTACACAATTCAGGAACTAAAAGCAATTGTTCAATACTACTCAAAATGTGTATTGACAGCTATACTGGTAAAACAACAGCTGTCTTCACAGTGGTCATGATGGAGTGGTTAAGTGTTGTGACTTCAGTGTCCTGGGTTCAAGACGTGCAAGGGCTGTTCATTTTGTTGCTGGGCAGAACAAGGGCTGTCGGATACAGAGTGGTTAAGGCAGTTTTGAACAACTTTTAGTGGGTTTGCATGGGTTTACATGAAGCTAAGCAGTGCTGAGCTATGGGTAAATGTATGGGCACTTACACAGTGTAGGCTTTGCTTACCAGTGGGCAAATCATCTCAGCTGTTATAGTGCAGCAATGTTGATACTTGCTAAGCATGGCTTGGCCCTAGTAACCAGGTCACACCACCCAGTCTGATAATCTGTAATAAGTGTATGTAATGCCATGTACAATACATGTGCCTATGTGCTGTCATTACTGTAGCAAGGGGTGTGAGTGTCATGTGTGGGACACAGACATATATGAGGCCTGTACAGCACTGTTATACATGTGAATGTGTTACATACAGATGTAGTAGCCCAGGGTATGTGCTGTCACACTGGCATGTAGTGTATCATGGTAGTACCACTGTTGACAGTGCTAACCCAGGCAAGAACAGAGTGCTAAATGTAATGCTAACAACAGGCACACCTGTGGGCATAGCTGGACACTGAGTCCTCCCTGTTGTATCCCTGGTGTGTGAGCTGTATCACAGTATATACCCCTTACTGGGTAATGCTCCATCATGTGGAATGTAACTGTAGACTACTGTCTGTACAGCAGATGTTAGTGACGGCTTCTGACATATAGTTATCAACACACTCATGCTACTGCATAGCTACTTGCCAATCTGATGACTGTCAGTCCCTGTACAGATGTGCAGATGGCAGGTATCCAGCTGGGATATTTACAGGCAACCTAAGCTTGATTTACACTTACATATCTGCCCAGCTGTGTAAGAACTGGAACATATAGAATATGTCACCCTGTATGCACTACATGCCACTGGTACCTTCACTACACTAACACAGTCAACAGAACATGCTTGGGTACAGGTCTCCATCACAGACACTAACCATGTGTTGTAATGCATGTTGCATACATGTCAACTTGATCACCTCATTGGCCATGTGCAGGATTCACCTGGAGGATTGGCTGATGCATGTCATTCTCAACCTGAGGGTCACCACAGGAGCGTCTGTTGATATATTACCTGCTGCCCCCTGGCAGGTGGCAGGATATGACTGTATACACAACCCCTACACAACCCATCTCCCCTTGTACATTAGCTAGGTACACAGCTATGACCACCTGCAGTGATGCATCCATGTACTGACACGTGTATGTGTGCATGACTGAGTATAGCAGTGTCTGTGTGTGTTAGCACACCAGTACTTTGGAATTCCATGAGAGCCTTCACAACCAACGCAATACCCTTTGCCATAGTCAGTTGCGGCTGCTGCTGTATGGGACATTACATGTACCCTGTTAAACTCCCCACCATACCGGCTACATGAGCCTTGCAGTAACAGCACAACAGTGTTTTACAAATGGTTTGATACGCATGGGATACAAATTGTGTTCTGGCATGTGTGTGTAGTTGTGCATGTCTATATATCTGTAGGGTACAGTATTCCAAGGCCACATACTCCTATTACAATACCCATTGCCACACAGTAGTACAGATAATGTTGTTGCTGCCCATAGGTGAGGCATGACATTGCAACATCCTACTACGTGTGTGGCATGTGCATTAGATGCATATCTCTGTAGTACCACTGTTGGGGTATACTATGGGTTGTATTGCAGTCATGGCCAATGTGTGATGGTGGGTATGGTAGAGTGTCATCATGGGTTTCAGGGAGTACAATATCCACTGGGGGATGTGAGTGCTGTGTACACTGTCATTATACCAAGGTACACCTGGTATATTTCCCACATACCCCGTTATGGTTAGCACTGTCACCATCAACCATACGGGTAACTGATACCACAATCCAAGACAGTTATGCATGTGCTGTGTGCAGCCTACCTGTAACACACTGGAAACACGGTCAAGTTAGTTAACAGCAATGGGCCCTGGTATCTCAGATGTGTGTCTGGCTGTTATGTGTCTGTTAATATGTATATGATGGTATGTCACACTACATATTGTCCATATACACCCATTACATCCTCATTAGCATACTGTACATGTCTGGGGATGTTCTGCATGTAGCATGTCACCTGGCACACACCTTACCCTAAACGTTGTCCCTGTATTATTGAGTCTGCGAGGGGGGATGCACCATAACTCACCTTGGCTGTTACAACATGTGGGAGTATCAGGGGTGAGCTGCCTTAAGGTATCTGGATGTACATTACCATACAATCCACCTTGGGTAGATGCAGGCCTACTGCCATGTGACATACAGACTGTTCTGTTTGTCAGTGTGCTTGTGATGGTGTTAGTTATGCCTTGTTATGTAACAGTTACATCCCATTGTGTCAACTGAGGTCTTTACCCCCTAGGGATTGTCTACAGAATGTAGATAGAGGCTGCTGAACTATACATCTGCATTACTTACTGTTGATTGTTTGGTATCCTGTGGCCCAGTCTGTCTTTCCTATTGTACTACTTGAAGGCCTTGGCCTGGACAGCGACATGTGTAAACCTTTCCACACTACTGTATTAGTATAACTGTTTCACAGTTGCAT
>NC_056735.1:421865031-421915031 GCF_019279795.1 Protopterus annectens
TATGGAACAGTTGCATAGCAAACAGAACACATGCATATATGGGACCACAGTGGTAATAGCAACAGCATGCAGGTACATTGATGCCACCAATGTTGGAATGATTCAATATAGCACATGCATGGAAACAAATATTAATATTTATCAAACAATAGGACATAATCAGAACATTGGAGTCATTACATACCGGTTGAGGTGGTTATGTAGTTTTTTGTCGGAGATATGTTGGGAGGAGAGAAAGATGTCAATTAACAACTAGTATATTCACTGTAGTCCACATTACTTTCCTAGTCAGTGCTATTATCTGTACCTTACAAGTATTACTACACTACCCTATAGCCTTAGTTTGGACAGTGATATGACTGTCGTCATTGTTATACATGAACTGATTTTACCTGCAGTATACACTTCTTACCTGGTATACCTGTGGAGGAAATATTTGTTAACACTAGCTGTTTCTACACATACTCCCTGATTCCAGGTTGATGTTGTGCACATAGCTATCTAACTCTTTCTGCACAGACTCTGTCCATGTCCTGACCACATGCAGGTGTACCGGGACATATCTAGACTATTGCCCTCTTCAGCTTTTAGTGACTTGACACACACATATACATGCTTTCCTACACTGTTATATTATGTAGCACAGTGTGGGTGACAGTGATCAGTGATACTTTATTACTCTGAGAAACTGCAACACTCACTATTCCCTACAATACCAGAGTAAACAGTACCAGTACAGGGTATAAAGGTTTTTATTCCATAGCACAGTGTTCGTATCCGACGTACCTGTGGGAGCAATGTTTGTTACAACTACCTGAATGTTGCCACACAAAGTTCCAGATTACACATTAGTATTATGCACATACATCTCACTCTGTTACTGTACACACTCTGGTCACAGCTTGACAACATGGGAGTGCAGATAGGACATGCTTGGCTTATTACTCTCTTAACAGTTTTGGAAGTTGCTACAGTGACAGGTTTGTTCTCATAGATGTTTGACAATCACTTGTATTCCCTGTTTGCTGGCTAAACATCTGAGATCATCCCACAAACTTCCCAGTGGGACAGGCAGCATATATGGGCCTATATACTGGACATTCTGGTCTTATCTGTACAGTTGTGGGGTATGATTCTGTATGCAGCCTACTTCCACTCCCAGGATTCAGACCATGGCTGTGTCTGCTACAACTTAATGACTGTCCATCAGAGTTGTGTGTACTATATAAATATTGCTGTATATCTCCCATCTGCTTTCTGTCTTATAATTCTCCTGTGCTTTTGCATTTTGACCTTGTATTACAACACTCTTATACAGATTTCCTAGACAGTTATATTTTGTAGAACAGTGTGGGTGATAGTGATGAGTAATACCTCATTTTTCAGAGCAACTGCATCAGTCACAATGCCATACAATACCTATGTAAACAGTATCAGTACAGGGTATCATTCTTGTATTTCTGGACACAGTGTTGGTATCTGACAGACCTATGGGAGAAATGTTTGTTAGCACTACCTGAATGTTGCCACACACAGTACCAGATTCCACATTACTATTATGCACATACATCTCACTCTGTTATTGTACACACACTGGCCACAACTTGACAACATGGAGGTATAAATGGGACACAAGTGGCTTCTTACTCTCATAAGGTTTTGGGGAATTGCTAGTGTGCCAGCTTTGTTCTCATACATGTCTGTCAATCAGTTGTATTTCCTGTTTGTTGCCTATATGTCTGGGATCATCCCACTGATTTCCCAGGGGGACAGATTGACAGGCAACAGATATGGGTCACTTTACTGGACATTCTGGACAGATCTGTACAGTTGTGGGGTATGATTCTGTATGCAGACTACTCCCACTGCCAGGATTCAAACCATGGCTGTGTGTGCTAAAAATACAACAGTTCACATCTCAGTTGCATGTGCTATTCGGGCTTTGTTGTCTACCTTTTCCCTGTTTTCTATGTGTCTCTCAATTGTACTAAATGGCCTCTGGGATTACACCAGTCATATACAGGCATTCCTACCCATTCTATTTATGGTGCACACGGTGTGGGTAACAGTGCATAATACAACAGTACTATTACGTGATTGCAAATCTACATTACCATATGATACCAGAGTATAAACATGCAGTCCAGCAGTTAGACCTTTATTGTCAGGCTATTACACATTTATTTACATACAACTATATGAGACTTTTCCTGCCGTATTATCTGGTGTATGCAGTACTTGCCTTAAACAATACAGGTTTTATACAGGCAATTAATTTACTAATACTTTTAGATTTATTTCCTATGACAGTAAATGCATGAGTATTACTGACCTGCCTCATATCACAACCTCTCCAGGCAACTTCCATGGACCTCCTGGTTTGCGGCCCACTCAATTGCAGCTGTGGAGGACATAAGAGGAATATTTAGCCATACCTATCCATGATACACATGAACTGGCAATTATTACACACATAGTGGGGTGATACACGCAGCTGGGACATCCCCTGCCATTCTCGCCTCTTGGATCCACTGCTCCAAGAGGTCCCCCTTACACCAATTCAGGTCAGCATAGTGATGCCTGACCTTCTCACCAGTTCGGGGAATGCCAGTGGCACTGGTGAGGTCAAGGACGAGACGGTCCCAGGCTTCCGCCTTATATTGAGAACCCTGGTACAGATCCTGCAGCAGTCTCTGTTCATGGTGTTTGACAAGGAATCCTGCCATGACTCTGGACTCCTGGATGCACCAGTGCTGCTCCCGAAAACACACTCCCTCTCCTCTTCCTGACATGGTGCCTGCAAGGGGAAGCTACAACCAGTTATGAGATGTATTCCCACCTGTTGGGTTTAAGTAGGGCTGATTTCCCACACTTTTCCATGATTGGCCAGTTTTGAAATGGCTAAGCTATGGGCAAGCCTGCTTACCTAAGGTTGGCATTGTTTAAAGGGGTATACCACTGGGCACAATGGGTTAGCTGGCCTACACATTGCTTACACCTCCTAAGCTGGCTTGTGCAATGCTTAGCTGTGCTTACATTAGACTTTATTTTATTTATTTTATTTTTTTATTTAACATTTGTTGACCGGGCTAGTCTAGCTGGATATATGTCCATTTTCAATAGAGGCCCGGGGAGAAAAGCTCCAAAAGAACAAATAATTTAAACAAATTACATTTACAAGGCATTTAGGTTTGTTAACAGATACATTATAGAGTAGATAAGCTAACAACACAGATAAAATACCACTTCCCTTATTTACAGGAGTGAAAAGAAAAAAATATATATATTTTTTTTTTTTTAAAGAGTAGCAAGTAGGAAGAAGGAAAAAAAATTATAGAATAGGTCTAGGTAAGGAGTGGAAGGAGACTAGTAAAGGAGGAGAATATAAAGAGGAAAGGGAGAGAGAAAAAAAGTGTGGAAAGCTTTCAGAAGAGCAGGAAGCAGGTGGAAATCAAATAAGTGTAGCTGGGTGAAGTAGGCCCAACTTTCATGTAGAATAAGGTTTAAAAAATGAAAAAAAAAAGTGGAATAACTAAGGAAGAGTCAGATGGTGATGTAATGGGAGGATAGAGTATTTAGTCAGGGCTGCTGCAGGGACAGAGCCAGTGGTTGGTAAGATGAAGTTTAAGTTTCTTTTTGAAAAGTGAAGTAGAGGAGATCTTGGTGAGTTCATCAGGAAGTAGGTTCCAGGTTTTCCCCACTATATAGGAGAAAAGGGAGTCACCTGCTTTATTGTTGGATTTATGTATGGATACTAAAATTTTTTGAGCTGAGCGAAGGTTAGAAAGATTTTTATAAGGACTGATAAGATTTGTAAGAACTGGTGTTTTATCGGGGAAATAAAGGATTTTTTGGGTGATAATTAGTTGCTGAATTAAGAACTGATTGTGCAGCTCAAGCCAACCAAGTTTCTTTAAATTTAGGCAGTGGTGTGTTCTAAATGGGGAGCTGGTAGAAAATCTGGCTATACTATTATAGGAGGTAGTCAATTTGTTTAGGTTAGTTTTTGAAAGATTAGTGAATATAGGTAAAGCATAGAAGAGAGTAGAGATAAGGTGGGTGCGGGCTATGGTAGTTCTGGCTGTGGGAGTGAGGAAGGGCTTGATTTTGTAGAGGGAGCCAAGCTTTTTGTTTATGGATTTAATAGTGGTGTTAATATGAGTGTCATAGTTAAGGATATGGTCAATAGTAACCCCTAAGAGTTTGGTTGTTGTGTCAGGAGATATAACTGTGCCGTTTTTAGATATAATAGAGAATTGGATAGGAGTAGATTTTTGTGTTGGAGTAAGTAGCAGTAGTTTAGTTTTTTTGGGATTGAGGAGGAGACATCGCTGTAAAAAACAGTCTTCTACAAGCTCAAAGACATTTTGGGTGAGGGATTGAAGTTCAGCTAGGTTTGTGGCTGAGGAGACTAAAGTGGAATAATCAGCATATTGTATGGTTACAGCTTGGGGGATGCTAGAAGCCAGATCACTGATAAATATGGAGAATAAAAGAGGGCCTAAAATAGATCCTTGGGGTACACCAAGGGAGATAGGAAAAGGGGAGGATAGAGTGTTATCCCAGAGCACTGCCTGTTTCAGATTATCTAAGTAAGACTTGAACCACTGCAGTGCAAGAGTGTCAAGTGAGAGTGATTTCAGAAGATTCAAGAGAATATGATGATTTACCATGTTGAATGCTTTTGAGAGATCAATAAAGACAGCAGATGAGAGGATGTTATTATTACGGTTTTTGTTGATGTGATCAGTAAATGAAAGAAGGGCAGTAGTAGTGCTATGGGAGGGACGAAAGCCATGCTGGGTGCAAGCTAGTAGTCCATTTTGAAGGAGGTGGTTAAGTAGTTGTTGGTGAATGCATTTTTCCATGATTTTGGCTAAAGGAGAAAGTAGGGCAATTGGACGGAAGTTAGAAAGTTCTGTTGAGTTTCCACCCTTATGAAGGGGGATAATATGTGAGATTTTCCAGATAGAAGGGATAGTACCTTCTTTTATAGTTCTGTTAGTTAGGATTGAGATAGGGTAGGCAATGCTTTGGCTGCAATTTGGAGATACTGAGCAGGTAATAGGTCTGCAGAGGGGGTAGAGGGTTTGAGTTTTTGTAAGAGGGTACTGATGAGTGATGTAGGGACAGGTTGGAATTGGAAAGAGGGTGGAGATGTAAAGGAGGAGAGGGGAGAATAGGTAGCAACTGGAGGTAGTGAGTTAGCAAGTGATTGGATAGCTTCAGTAAAGAAGTTGTTGAAGGAGTCAGCAATCTGTAGGGGAGTGTTTTTGGTAATGCCGGTAGGGGTGGGTGTTTTAGAGGTGCCTGGATGTAGTAGAGTATTAATCCCTGACCAGAATTTCTTAGGGTTTTGGTGGTTGTTCTGCTGGAGCTGAAAGAAAATTTTTTTTGTCTAGTCGTACAGATGCTTTAGTAGAGTTTCTAAGCTGTCTGAATTTGGTATGATCAGATGGGTCTTTAGAAGCACGCCATTTAGACCATAGTTTATTCCTAAGCAACATTTTGTGCTTAGTTTCTTTTGTAAGCCAAGGCGCAATTTTGGTCATAGTTCTAAGGGTACGGGAAGGAGCATGGAGGTTAAGGATTTCAAGGAACTTAGAATTGAAATAGGCTACTGCTTTGTCAAGTTGAAGGTATTTTAAGGGTGACCAGTTACAAAGGCTAATATATTTTCTTTTTGGCATTGATTTCTTATTCATTACATCTTGTATATCTGTCTGGTATCCATGATTAATGTGTACGTACACTCTGTGGGGTCCTTGTGTTTTATTGGGGACTTCAACACTCTATTACAATTACACCTCATGTCTGGGCTTACTGCTATACTCCAGTTCACATATTTATGTTATGTAGTGGGTTATGGAACATATGACTGTATACTGATTCCTTTCGCAGGTTCAGTTTGATTTCACTATAATGAGGACTTGTCTGATAATACCTCATTCTTCTGTACTGCTGTGACAACTTGGTGGTTAACTACTGTGACTATAGGGTCATGGGTTCATGTTCTGCAAGGCTATTTATTTTGTTGCTGGGCAGAACAAGGGCTGTTGGATACTGAGTGATTAAGGCACTTTTGAGCAGTTATAAGTAGGTTTGCGTGGGTTTGCACAAGGATAAGCAATGCTAGCCTCCAGTTAAATATGCTTACAGAGAGTTAGCTTTAAAATTGCTTACCCTGTGTGTGCATTGCTTACTCCTGTGCAAATGGGCTTAAACTTGCTTATTAGTGCTTAAATATGCTTACTACTGCTTATTGGTGCTTAAACTTGCTTACTAGTGCTTTATTCATTATGACACTGACATCTCACCTATTCATTTAATGTAGTACTCCAGTTCACAAATATATGTTATTTAGTGGGTTATGCAACAGAAATATTGGTCATAACATGCTTTGCCATGGAAAATGGAATGTGCTGTAGTGGGACTCAAAGTGGGAATGCCTGCTCATAAGGCAAATGCTCTGCCCACTACACTATTGCTATGCTGCTTAATTTGCATATATCTTCCTTGTTATCCTCTTCAGCTATTTAAGCTGCATTAACTGTAGCTAAACGATGGGCACACCTGCCCACCTATGGTTAGCTTTAATTGGATTTTAAAATAAAAAAGAAAAAGGGTTTGTTTATTTAATTGTATTTGCTATTGCTATTGTACATGTGGGGGAAGTTTGCTGGGGATATGCAGACACCTATGAGCGGTCTCGCTCATTTCTTAGGCCTTTCTGCTGTTCTCCACTGTGGGTGCATGAATATTCTGAGAACTCTGCTCTCAGACATGCCCCGTGCACTATTACATGCTCCATGTATAATTAGGAGCTCAGGCAGCGCACTCCATTAATATGCATGACGCGCTGCCGTCCTGCTCCTAAATGGCTGCCTCTGTGCAGGACTAAGCTAGTTCTGCACAGAAGATTAGTAAATCCGGGGGTCAGAGTAATAATTCAGATTTAAAACAATTGTCACAATAAAGTGATTATTAAAGAAATGATGTCACGTTTCATTTTATCTCCAATTGCAGAAAAACTATGCACTTCCCTTCTCTGAGCTCCAGGTCAAATATGCAAACACACAGAATTGTGAGTACCATTGTCAAAAAATGCAGACATTCTTGAAACTCATTGTAAGTCTGTTCACTGTCCTTCTGTATCTTCCAGTTTGAACACTACTAGTGACATATACTAAGATGAGGAATGATGTATTACCACAATCTCAGAATTAATACATTTTCCCTTTTTCACAGCTTCTGTGTCAATAATCCAGGAACTGAAATCATCAGAATTTTATCAGAGTCCCATTCACTTCATGCTCTCTCGACTTCTTTCACTTGTTCTCCCTCACTGTTTTTCAAGTAATCACACACACACATGTGCACACACACACACACACACACACACACACACACACACACACACACACACACACACACACACACACACACACACGCAAACTTTAACATTAAGTGCCTGACATATTTGAACATTTTAATTGTTGTGTCAGAAGCTCTCCATTGTGTTTGCTCTGTGTAAGTCTTTGGGATCCAATATGACTTAATTTGTACTGTGACATTCTTTAAATCATGTTTGAAGCCATATTGTATTTATTTTATGCAGTGAAGAAATGATACCAAAAGAAGGAATCCACCAAGAAAAACATTTTTTCACCGTGTAGTGGTGAATAGGTATGTAAGTTTATGCATCATTGTGATGAAGATCAATCAGTCATTGTCCATGCTGATGTGAATGACCTGAGACGTACCTCCCTGGACTACATGAAAAGAGACATAAAGGAGCTCTCTGAGCAAGTAGCCCAGGCCGGTATGACCCTGACCTTGAGTAGCATCTTACCCTCACCAAGAATGATGCCACAATATGAAGACAAGATGATCAATTTCAACAACTGGCTTAAGTACTGGTGTCATTCAAAGGGGATCCAATGTCTGTCAGCTTGGAATGATATGTTCGACAAGCCACGATGCTTCGCTAGGGACGGCTTGCACCTGTCACCCCTGGGCTTTTGGATATTGGCAAAGGCTCTTGCTACCCCCATAGTGCCTTTTTTAGGCAAGGCTCAAAAGATAAACCCACCTCCATAGGTATCACAAGGGATAAGAAACTAAGAGTAATGCTACTCAACGCTAGAAGTCTAAACCTCAAGATGCATGCACTTGAAACTCTCCTTAGCATGGAGAACATTGATATCTGTGCAGTAAGAGAAACCTGGTTCAGGGCTCCCAAGAGCACCCCAGCACTACCAGGTTATACCTCATACCATGCTTTTCGGCCCCAAAACTTGGACCGAACCACAAAAGGATGGAAGTATCGATATTCATCAAAGATACCCACACCTCCAGGTTGGTGGCAAAGCACGAAGCATCAGAGACTATCCATGTGCAACTAACAGTGGGTAAAACTGCCTTCCAGTTTATAGCCTGCTACAGACCACCCTCCCAAACCCAGGATCCCCACTCGGCCTTCCTGAGAACACTGGAAAATATGAAGGTCTCTCCAAACACCATTATATTGGGTGACTTCAACTACCCAAACATAGACTGGGAGCATTACTCTAGCTCCAACACCCTAGCCCAAAGGTTTCTAGAATTTATAAACTCAAATGCTATGGAACAACTTGTTACCACTCCCACAAGAGGGAAAAACATACTGGACCTGATCATCACCAACATGGGGACTCTATGCTCCAGACCAGAAGTGTATCCCTCACTGGTAAGATCAGACCATAAACTAATCTCACTGGATACTCACATCCCGACCCCACCCCCTGCCCAGAAAACCACAGTGAAAAATTCTCTAAAGCAATTTTCACACTCCTCAAAATCGAGGTGGAATCCTTCAAAGCCCCCGGGCCTGTGGAAAATATGGCCCAGATCGCAGAATCCTTTATAAACGCATTCTATGAACACCTTTGGGAATGCATGGATCATGCGATCCCAAATAAAACCAAGACCCAATCCTCCAAAGGAGGAAGCTACTAAATGATAGAGCAAAATCCCAAAAAGGGAAGGCATCACTGATCAGTATTAGTAAAAAACTATGGACACTCATAAAATTGTCTAAGGCCAGCTTCGAGAGAAAAATTGCACAGGACACTAAGGATAATCACAAGGCTTTCTTTAGTTATGTCAGGAACCTGGGTGGTAATTCCCAGATATGCTCAGAATTAGTCCAAAATGACAAAAAATACACTGAACCCACAGACATTGCCAATATCCTAGCTGACAGGTTCAGCGCAAACTCCCATCAAAGGGCAAATATCTATCCCAGCAGAGTGCTGCCCCTGACATCTCAGATGCTCAGGTAACAGCCACCTCTCCAAAGCAAAAACACAGCATCAATGGGACCAGGCGGTGTCCCGGGCGTCCTACATGAACTCCAAGAAGAGCTAAACCCAAACATAAAACTACTGTTCAATCTCAGCCTTACTACAGGATATGTGCCCAAAGAGTGGCGTGCAGCAACAGTGGTCCCTCTCCATAAAGGTGGTGCCTCAACGGATCCTGGAAACTATCGCCCCATAAGCCTGACTAGCTTGGTCTACAAAGCTATGGAAAGGATCATCATGGACCTCATAAATAAAGATATTGGGGACCAACAGACACTGGATCCTACCCAGTCCGGCTTTGTTAAGGGCAGATCCTGCCTCTTAAACCTGGTTGATTTCTTTGAAACAGTCACCAAGGCCATTGATGAGGGGAAGGTGGTCCACACAGCCTACCTGGACCTCGCAAAAGCCTTCGATACAATACCCCACTCGGGCATTATAGATAAGCTCACCAGCTTAAATATAAACCCTTATGTCACTAGATGGATTGCAAACTGGCTCAAGGACAGAACCCACATGGTTAGAATTGCTGGAGCCATGTCAGACTCCAAACCAGTTACAAGTGGTGTCCCACAAGGCTCAGTCTTGGGACCTCTCTTGTTCGGTATATATTTCTCGGAGGTACAGGCCAACATGGAAGGGCTGTGGCTGACCAAGTTCACATATGACTGCAAACTGGGCGCCATAATTGACTCTCCAGCTGACACAAGCATCCTCCAAAAGGGCCTCATAGAAACAGACAACTGGTGCCAGAGCCATGGCCTCAAGCTAAATGCCAAAAAGTGTATAATCATCCCCTTTGGCAAAAACAAAGTGCCCACAAATTACCACATAGGTGGTAATCCATTAAGTACAGAAGAAGTAATTAGGGACCTGGGGACCCAAGTTGATAGCAATCTCTCATTTGACAACCACGTGGTCAAAGTGGTTAGAAAAACATTTTATATAGCCCACCTAATCATGAAGGATTCACATCTAGATCAGGGAGGTCATCGTGCCTCTTTACTCATCCCTCATCAGGCCCATAATTGAGTACAATGCCCTTTTGGGATGTACCTTACCAGACACCTGCAGCAACTGGAAAGACCCCAAAGTACCTCACCAAGAGGATCAAAGGGCTCAAACAGATGCCATATGCTGCCGGTTAAAGAAACTCCAGCTCTACTCAGTGGCATACCGCCTGTTCAGAGGCGATCTGTGCCTGATGTATAAAGCCATGTCCAACCCGAATTAATGGACATGCTGCACCTCAGAAAATCCAAATCCCATCGAGCTCGTGCTCAAGAGACTTGAACCTCAGCACTGAAATAAATAGGACATGCTGGAGGGACAGATTCATAACCCAGAGGCTCCCTTCACTCTGGAATAAAATCCCAGTCCAGGTTAGGCAGAGTCCCTCATTGACTCTCTTCAAGAGGAATCTTGATGAGTGGATGGGAGATCGTAGGTTTACCCCGGGTATCACTTCTGTGTCACTGTTAGACAGAGGCACAGTATACTAACCTCGAAAAAGGGCATAGCAAAATAAATTTAAAATGGGTGGCGAAAGCCAAACACATTCTGGCTAGGCTTATAAATGCCCTAGGGCAGATAGCCTAGTATGAACCTATGAACCTATAAAGTTAAATAAATGCTAACAGCTGCATTAAAAATGGTCTAAATCTGAAAGTGCTAACAATCCAGGCTATAATGTAATTATTATTGCTCAAGGTTTATATTGACTTCCTAGTAAGTAAATAAGGACAATGCAAATATCATTATACAGAAGTGATGGACATTTTCACATTAAGTAATCTACAGCATAAAGCTGCATGCTTATGTAGAGGCACAGCACACAGCAAAACAACCCTGAACATCCATTCTGCTGGTGTACATAAGACAACAGTCACAATGGAATTATCTTCCTAATAGAGTTTATAATATATAGAGCATATTTTCTTTACATATATCGGGCAGCTTGCTTAGAGAATTAAGGAGCTGTTAACACGCTTTTTCCTGTGGTTCAGTGCTGCAAGGTTTGATTGTCTCAGCCTCCATTGCCTAAATGTGTGACTTTGAACAAGTCACTTAACTGCTCCTGGGCTGAGTCTGAAAATGGTCCGTGGAGAATAGTGCTCTATCCTGGGAAAATACAAATAAATGTTTCCAAATCTATTTAATTGCTTTGTACAAGTGAAAGAGAAACAAATGGAGTTAATCAAGCAAAATTCTTGAACTGGGGCCAAGATGCTGTAATGTAACTAATGCTTGCACAAATGCTGCAGTAAGCCACACACATGACTACTCATCAGTGAAGATTAAGCATGCAGTCTAATAATAAAGTAATACTTGTACAGGCTTTGCACAGAAATTGATGAATCTGAGTAAATTCTTATTACTTACAGTAGCAGCAGCATCAGTTGTAATCACTGTGACATGACAAAGTTAGTACAAAGAAACATGAGATTAATCTTGACCTAAAAATAATAATTCTGAACATAGCAAGACTTATTTGTTATAGCACAACACTTCCACTTAAAATAAATCTTTCAAAAACACACGGCCCCTCCAGATACTAGATCCTGAGACTGTGAAGGACTGGAATCTGATTTGTGAAACTGTGACAGACAGAGTTAGCCAGCTAATATTGCTCTTTTCTGGGATGCTGCACCTTAAAGTGCAACCATCCTCTGAAACAGAATACAGATAACCAGTTGTCACACTGGGGAGATAACAGCAGGCAGAACAATCTTTATGTTAGTATAGGGATCACTGCATTTCCTGGGATGATCTAAAAGATTGCCCAGCAGCTAGGGATTGCTTGTCATGTTTTTTACAATGCCATTTTCCCTGCATGCTTAAATAGGCCATATTTAGCAAAACAATAGCAACTAGAACAAAATTTGCAGCTAACAATTTGGATCACTATGCCAAAGATAAATTATTAACAAGTTGCAAAAACAAGATTAAACTTTTAAAGCTTAAAAAGTATTTTCAGCCAAAGTCACAGGGGCTGCAGCCTAGCAGCCCAATAACATGAACTACTTCTAGTTGTTCTCACTGTGCATGAGCGTTCATTAGAAACATGTATCAGTTATTCCCTCACACACCTTCTAGCTATGGTGACTGGCATAAAATTGATACATCCTAGTTTTTTATTATTCACTGTGTATATGTTCTAAATATTACTGAATATAAGGCACATACAATTCTACTCCTGCATTTCTTTCATTTGATATCTTCAAACAAATTCCCAGACAAAACCATCTCAGTTTTAAGGTTTTATTATTTATTGAAGATCTTTATGTTTTCCTCGTGTCACACTGGATTGGCTAAGGAGTCAGGTTGAGTGAAGTCAGTGCGGGATGTGCTAAGAAATGTCATTCTATTATATTGTGCCATATCTTAATAATTAATTCTTCTCTTAAGGCATGTTTGAAACTCTGCTGCCAGTTTTGCTTAAGTGTAGTGTTCATGACAATTCACTGCCCTCCTTTGTAGAGCACTCAGCTCTGTAAGCTCCATCTACAGTGATCTGTAGATTAATACTGCAGCACTCTCAAAAAAGAGGATTATTTTATCATATAAACTATAACTAAATAACTAATATTATATTATTATTATTGTTATTATTATTATTATTATTACTATTATTATATTACTTTTACAGTTATAACTATATAACTGATAGAACCCACTCAGTCAAAATAGGGGAAGCCACCTCTAGCAGTAGACCTGTAATGAGGTGTGAACCTCAAGGATCAGTCTTGGGGCTTCTACTGTTTGGAATATACTTTTCCGAGGTGCAAGCCAAAACCAGTGGTCTATAGCTGACCAGGTTTGCAGATGACTGTAAGCTGGGTGCTATCTTAAATTCCCCTAGTGATGTGAACATCCTTCAAGAGTGCCTTACCCAAACTAATGACTTGTGCCAGAAGCATGGCCTCAAACTGAATGCCAAGAAGTGCATCATTATCCCCTTTTGTTGGCGGGACGTATTTGTGTCCCAAAGACTCCCCCATCTGTGGAATAGACTCCCTCTCCATGTCAGCCAGAGTACCTGTCTAGTCCTCTTTAAGAAGAACCTGAATGACTGGATGGGAAACAGAAAATGCACCCCTGGGATCCCACCTGTGTCCCTGCTGGACACGGGAAATATGTGCTGACTTTGTGGGAACATGTGCAAAATTCATGGCTAGGCTTATAAGAGTCTTTGGGCCAATAGCCTAGTATCATCCTATGACCTATTATTACAGTGTTCAAAATGTAAATGTAAAAATTGAAACTGAAATACTCTTATGGCTACTTCAAGTTTATAAATGGTCATTGACCGTATCAGGTTTATAAATAATGAGGCTCATGTATTACATGAACTATTAATGAACAAAGAAAAAATGTGGATAATTAAATTGGGAGCGCTATTTTCACTGGGGTTAAATTACCAGTTTTGAAATATCTTGTAATGGACTATTATTTTTCACTTATTGTGTATTCCTGTACATGTAGATATTTTGTGATTTTGAAATATTTTGGCACATTAATAATTTAATTTGCAATTTATTATTTTTATTCACTAGAGGGCACTACCACGTTGCATATAAGGGCTTGTGAAATGAGTAGTACATTATATATATTCATGATGTGTGGTTGCTGAGGAAGGCTTTTGCTGAAACCGGTATGACCTCACTGGTCAAGGAATAAAGTTTTTTTGCTGAAAGCACACATGAACCTTGGGTGCTGGCTTTTTCTTTTTATGATTTGTCTAAATGGCACAGCTGTGCACCAGCCATACGCACAGGTATTTTGTTTGTCTTTGGGCCAATAGTCTAGTATCATCCTATAACCTATTATTACAGTGTTCAAAATGTAAATGTAAAAATTGAAACTGAAATACTCTTATGGCTACTTCAATTTTATAAATAAGGAGCCCATTTTATTAGAGCCATGTCTCCCCATAGAAGGTATATGCTAGATGTATGCTTACACTGCTATTGGAAATGTAGCTGGAAAGGTAAAAGAGCAAAGTAAAACTAATTCAAGTAACATATGTGATTTTATATAACAAGTCACAGATGTATACTATTTTAACAATTGTTTAACTAAAGGACAATTTGGGCCATATGCTTGAATATACTGTTGAGATTCCTTTGTATTTATCCTCTTTGAACCAAAGTTTCTGGATTTAGCTAGGCCTCAAAACTGCTCCTCTAATATGTGAAAATGAAGACTGGGATTCAGATGTCTAGTCAACAACTAGATGGCTAAATGACAAAACTGAACTACATAAGATGGCCAGCACTGAGACCTTTAAAGTGATTTTAACTTCCTTCATGGTGGAATGACCTGAAAATTTTCAAAGTTAAATAGATGGACCACTATGCAGTACTGCTGTTATGAAAACATTTGCATTCGGCTTCTTTCAGTAGATATTTTAGGCATAGTTTGAATTTTTCAGTAGGAGTCAATTGATTTGATATTAGAATGGATACCTATGTTTGGGGAGCTCCAGCTGAAAAGCAGAGGTCAATGCTCTGAATATAATTTTGGGGGATTTGTAATGAGGAGATTGAGGGTGAGTTGTAGCTAAGGTTATAGGAGAGGGATTTAGTAGTTAACCTGCTGGCAAAGAATGGGGAAGGGTTTAGGTTGATTAATTTTTTGATCAGATATGTCATTTGTAAAACAGCACTCCATCTGACTAACAGCCATTTTGCTTTGGTTAAGACTGAACAATTATGTTCCTTTTGAGGGTAAGGATAAAAAGTCTACAAATAATACTAGCCATAGTTTGTTAAGAAGATTATTTCTTTTCTGAGGCTGTTGCGATGATTAGGAGCCTGTAATCAAATTGATCCAGAAAAATGCCTTACCCTATTGTCATTCATCTTGCTAGGAAGATGAAGTGAGATATTCCCCAGGATTTAATAAACTCCATGTAGGCACAGTGTAGAGCCTACTCAGAATGTATCCATGTACATGGCCATGGTCCCTCCTCAGCAGCGCACCATGCATATTAATGATGGCACACTGCCAAGGGAAAACAGAAAAACACAGATATTGAATCAGTGGTGTCTGTTTTTTTAATGCATGTTTGTGCAGCACAGAGTGGATTGCAGCAATGCTAAGCTGTGCTCGCATGTAGACAGCTGACACTTGCCGGCCATCTAAAAATATAAAATGGATATAATTAATTAATTGCTGTGTTTAAGCATGTTTGCACAGTGTGGTGCATTGCTTAGCACTGCTACCAGGTGGCTCAGTGGTATATGTGAAGGGATTCCGGATTTCTTAATATTCATGCAGCTAAATGGGTTGAGTTACTGCTGTATGTGTAGTAGGTCCAGGGTCAGAACTTCTTTGTATTTTTGTTGCACATGTTATGGAGACAATTTTAAAATATGTCTTTACTGTGCAACTGTGCTCAAACCTGATAAGCACTGCATAAACATGGTAATGGCTACAAACGTTTGTGCAGTGCTCAGCTTCACTAAAACCATGAATGTGTATGTTTATGCACTGCTCAGCTCTGCTTGGCTGGTTTGTGCACTAAGCAACCTGGCTCTTTTTTGAATGTTGCTCAATGACGTGTAAGAGCAGGAAAACAACCTATATTAAGTGCACCAGGTGGGAATTCTGCAGAATCCATTGGAGTTTAATCATCTGTCAATATGGCTGGTGGTGTTGGAGAAGGTATACACTTTCGAGCACAGTGGTGGGGCACTCAGGAGTCCACAGTTATGGTTGGGCTTCTTGTCAAAAAACATGAAGATAGGCTGCTGCAGGGTGGTTTCCAGGGCTCAGAGTGTAAGGCAGAGGCCTGAGACTAGCTGACCATAAAACACACCAGTATTATTGGTATCCCCCACACAGATGAGCAGTGTCATCACTACCATGACAACCTGAAAAGGTGAAAGATGGGATTCTTGGACACCTGGGTCCAAGAAACGAGGGCAGGGAATGCCCCACAAATATGTAAGCAATGTTTCATCTATTTTACCAATATGTAATCTGAATATCTGCAAAATGTGTATGCATAATGGTGTGCTTCTATCGCAACAGCTGCAGCTGAGAGGGCTCGCAGTGCTGAGTCTCATGCCAAGCGTCTGACCAGGTTGCACTGTGAGCATGGTGAGTATGGATTTATTATGCCAACTGTGATACAATAAGCAAGAAAGAGTAAACATTAACTGCAATAAAGTATATACAATAAAGCCTGTAGTACATTAAATGTGGAATTAGAGCTGTAGTGCAATAAATGAATAATAACCATAGTTCAATAAGAACAAGAAACAATACCAATAACAAAAACAATACCAATGGTGTACATCAGAATTGTCTTGTCATAACCATTGCAGTAGAGCTGTATGCATTGAATCTGTAGGATAAGGTTGCTGTAGTCAAGTATAACACTGTAATTTCCGTAGAATGCAAATTTAATGGCTGCAAACTGTATTGCCTAACTCAGTACTGTTCAAGGCTGTCTCTAGGCCAATACTGGTCACATAATGCTCTGTTTTCCACAGACTTCAGGTAATAAAGGTATATGGGTGAGGTAGCCAACTTCATGGCCAGATACTGTGTGTGGACTTTGCAGATATTTCAAACCAATAACAATAATATGTGTTCACTAGTATTGTTGAAAGTGAAATAAAGCTGTAGTAATATATGCAGTATAGTTGTATACCATGCTTGTGTGTTCTATTGTCACTGCACTCTAGTATAACACTGTAACAGTATTAGAATGATAGAGGAATGTCCTGTAACTTGTAATGCACAATTCATAATATGTTTCCAGGTGATCTCTAGGCAAGTATCAGTCATCCTGTAGTTAGCAGTGACTCAGTAGCTCAGTATGTTAAATTCCTTGTACACAATACATTTTGCCACACACAGTCCTGGGTTCAAATCCAGTACTATATAGCACTACATTTTCAGTATCAGTCATGTAATACTCAAAATTTCTCTCTCCCAAGAACACAAAAATGTTATGGGCGATTTAGCCCATGTTATGTGCAGATATTGTGTTTAGATCTCACAGAATTTTACATTGAATAGCAGAAATGCATTAATCATCATTGTTGATTCAGAAATAAAGTGTGTAATCCCAGTATGACTGCATCTCTTGCATGTCTGTACTATGCTGCTGCAGTCAATTGTTAAATTATTTGCGGATGTCCCCTGCAGTCACAGCTAGTGGGTTCTACCCCAAGGCCTGTCAACTAAGGCATGATGGCTGTCTAGTTTAATTACTGTACAGAAACATGCCTCTCAAGTGTCATTATTTCTTGTAATGTAATTAAAACTGACTAATCCATCTGTCACATGTTTACCAGATAAATTATTAACTAGAATACAATGTATTACCAAATCCATTTACAGAACACCCTAGTAGTTATATAAGTCCACGTTATGTGAAACCATTCTGAGTAGTTCTGTACCTGCATTTGTTAGTGCTTGACCCTTATTGCCCCATGCTATCAGCTTGGAAGGTATGTACATGCTAGAACAGCTATAGGAGAATTGTAGTCACTGTAATAACTGTCAGCACACACCTGTAGAAGTATACATGACCAATGTTGTTAGGGATATCATCTGCAATGTCACTAATGGAATGTTTCTCTCTCACTCTCTCTCTCTCTCCCCCACCCCTTATCTTAATTTATTCATTATTGTAATGTATTATTATGATTTAATATTAACACAATTTGTTTAACTATATTTTGGAAAATGTGGTTGATTATTATTATGTTTTTTTATGATTCAGTATTAACATATTTTGTTAAAATAATTGTTTTGTTGGCCTTATGGTTTACTTCATGCTGGCATGCTGTTACCATACTGACTGTTATGTTACATTAAATGTTTTGCACATAATATACATTAATATGTATTTGGATTAATAAATATGATGTTATGTTACTACTAACAATGGTTTGGTTGTTACTAACTGTAACTTACTGCTTTATCTCATGGTAGGCCAGTTCCGGCTGATCCCCCTACCTTGCCTCAACTGTGGCACTGGGTCCCAGCACATCTGGGACCCAGAATGGTGATGCTCCCTCTGCTGCCCCTGCACTACCTGCTATGTCAGGTAGTATCACCCCCAGGGGATGGGGCCCAGTTCCCTTCCGGGAGTGGTGGCAGAGGGAGAGTAGTCACACTGGATAAGCTACTGGTCCTGGTGCACAGGATAGTTCACAGTGGCTATGACCAATGCCTGCACTGGACTGAGGGCATGCTGGCTGAACTGGTGGGCCAGCATCACCCTGGTGCCCAGCCTCCTGCACAGCCACTCTTGGGGCAGTGAAGGACCAGCACCAACAGTCCCATGGGTGGGGACATGAGTCATGCTTCTGCATTCTGAAGGCACATGGGACTTGGATTCCACAATACCCTCCCTATCCAAGTTGTTTACCCCCTCATGTGTCACACACTGCTCCTGTCTTGTCTGTTTGCAAATGCATCGTCACCTACCCAACTTGCCTCCTCCATGCACATACCTATGTCTCTTCCCCAACATTCCACTCTCACCTTAAAAAAATGGGCACCTGTCCCAAAAAAAAAAAAATTGTCCCATATGTAGCTCTTCATTTCACACACATGTGCACTGGACACACATAATTCAGTTCAATTAAATTGACAACACAGTTATGTTGCCCTCACCACTCTCTCTGGTGTTTGGGAATCCAAATTAATTTACAAATCTGTCAAAGTGCACAGTTGTTGCTGTACAAGAAATGGATAGTTATGGTTCTTTTCTACACCCTTCCTGCACATCTCTTGCTGCTTTTCAATATGTTTTCCCCCTGCTTGCCCCCATTTTAGCACTTTCCTAGCTCCCCTTTTTCTTTTCTTTATATTTTTAGCGTGGAGCTGCATGTCACGCCATGTCACGCATCTACGCTAAGCTCAGCTAAATAAAGTTATAATGAGTATATGTATTTGTAACATTATAAATCACATGTACAAAATAAACACCTCTGCTATGTTTTGAACTCAAGCCCATTGCACCTGCAACACACTGCATTTAGCCACCATGCCACACAACTCTTAATTAAAACAGGTGGTTTAAACAAAACAATAATTGCCAATTATAGTCATTAGGTGTGCTTCAACGGAGCTGCTCACCACACCGGACTGCACAAACTGGAATACAAATTAATGGAAAAAATGGGAGTGTACCTTGGATTCTGGTGCAATAGTACACCACTAGACAGCCAAAGACATGATAATGGTTGTAACTGGGGCCTGTGATAGCAGATAAATGTGACCTTTTATCAGCAACGTGTAGAAAGTCACCTGCTAAGGCATTAATGGCAAAATACATGTTCAGCTGGCACTCTGGTGCAGAAATACATCCATATAAAGCCATGCACATACTGATGGATATAGAAAATGTTTGTCACAGCCTGTATGTGTGCACATATATCTTGCAGATACACTTGCTGTAGCAGTGACTTAGTAGCTCAGTCTGTTAAATGATTTGCATTCAGTGCATTTTGCCACACACAGTCCTGAGTTCAAATCCATTGTTGTGCTGCATTTCAATTACATTATTGTGAAGGCAGCAATTAATGGATCACTAATGCACTCTTTTCAGTGCATGAAGTCTCAGGCCTGCAGGTAGGGATACACTTCACATATTTGTATAGCAGTACTCAGTGTCTCTCCAGTAAGTGTTTTACAACTGTAAATGCCTATTTATGTTGAATTGTATTAGACATTTTACAACTGTATATGTTTATGTTGAATTTCAAGCCTGTACTCCAATCTGCTTACTTACACTATCAGACTATGTAACCCACTCATAGGACCAAAAACTGGGACTGGGTTAGCCCCGCTCCGCTTCACCCTCGCTACGCTCAGGCTCGCTTTGCTCCCCTCCCAGCCCCCTTATTCCACCCGCCCCCACTGTGTCTACATTTATAGCCACTAGGCCACACCCCATACTTCCTCTCCAACCTACACAACTTCCTCTCCAATTTCCTCCCCCCCACCACTGTACTGTTTAACCACTACTATACCTCTGAAGCACATTGACCCCACCCATTGATGACATATAACATGTCTATAAATAATTATAAACTCCTTCTTCTTATCTTACCACTCTTAATTCTGCCATACTTTCTTACTAGCTATGAAAATCTCACATTCGTAGGTTTCTCTTATCCAAAATGCCAAACCAAGACCCCCCCTACCTCCACTGACTGCGGAACTTGCCCACTACTACACTACCCCAAAATTATAAATTCCAACCACTTGATTCTAAAAAACCACTCCAATCAACACCAAAATCCAAATATGAACTAAAACTACTATTCAAAGTTATTAGACTACTAGCGTATCTAAGAAAAAACATAACCAAAGATGGGGACATCCATCCTAATCCAGGCCCAACCTTAACTCAAAATCCTACCAGCCCACCACTCTCTCACCGACTGGTCAACTCCCTCCTAATATGCCACTTAAACATTAGAAGCCTAAACAATAAGATACATAGCCTGCATGCTGTACTAGCCACATACCTCCCCAACATAATGTGTCTATCTGAAACATGGCTCCCGCCATCAACCAAAGACAATGAGATCCTGCCTCCTGGTTACAATATACTTAGGGCAGATAGACTAAAGAAAAGAGGAGGTGGAATAGCCGTCTTATATAATAGCACACTTAACATCATAACTAACCCTATACAACCACCCCAGGTCTCTAACGCTGAAATACTAGCTCTAAAAATTCTACTAAATAATCATAAGGGCATTAACCTAATTGTCACCTATATTCCCCCTGGGAACAATGTAGAAACACTAGAGGTCATTCTACATTGGATAGCCAACAACTACCCTCAATAAACCATTGTCCTGGGCGATGTTAATATTGACTGGAACCAATGCACAGCACAGTCCAACCCCATCCCTGTTAACCTACATGGATTCTCTCAGGTAATATCATCTACCACACGTACAGGTAACAATAACCAAAAAGAGAGTATACTAGACTGGATACTCACCAACAGTCATCCCCAGAACTATATGTCTGGAACTCTCCCTAATGATCTTAGTGATCACCTGCTCACATACATCATGAAAGACAAAATTAATTGTACAAGCTTACCTATTTATAGGTCTATCAGATCTAAGAAAAACTTTGGCCCAACTAAATTTCAACTTGAACTCAAATCATGTAACTGGACAAAACTAAAGTTCTTTCCCCTTGATGAGGCAGTGTCATCATTTAACAATTCATTCCTTACTATACTTGACTCGCATGCCCCTAAACACTCAATAAGAATTAAAACTCAACTAGCACCCTGGCTAACAACAGACACCAAAACCAAAATAACAACTAGAGACAAAGCGTGGGATAAATGGCGACTACCAAACTACCCTAGATCGTATCAAATTCCAACAACTTAGAAATGAGACTAAAAAGCCATCATACTAGATAAGAAAAATTACTTCTACAATCTGCAACATAAACATCAGAATAACCCTCAAAAGTACTGGGCAGGCATAAATAAACTTCTCCAACCAGGCAAATCCACTACTCCGACCCCAGGAACATTATCTGACAAGAGCCAAGAAGATATAGCCAATTCATTCAATACTTTCTTCACAGAAACCATCCAGTCATTAGCTAACCAACTTTCTCCTCCCCACACTTCTATAAACACTATACCTGACTCACCACTCTCTTTTAACTTCCAGCCAGTGTCCACATCCTTTATCAGATCCCTTTTGAAAAAACTGAAGCCAGCCACCCTTTCAGCCGATCTTCTGCCGGCTGAATACTTGCAAATTGCTGCAGATGTCGTAGCCTACCCTATCTCAATCCTAATTAACAGAACCATAACCGAGGCCTCAATCCCCTCAATTTGGAAAACATCCTATGTTATTCCACTCCACAAAGGAGGTTCATCCACAGAACTATCCAACTATAGACCTAAAGCCATACTATCACCACTTGCCAAAATTATGGAAAAGTGCATGCACAACCAACTAATTCTCTATCTAACCCAAAATAAACTACTCACAGACTCTCAACATGGATTCAGACCCCATCATAGTACAACCACTGCCTTCCTCTCTTTTACTGAAAACATTAATCTTAACCGGAATAATAAAAAAATATCCTCCGCTCTCTTCCTGGACCTATCGAAAGCCTTCGATATGGTAAACCATCAGTTACTTCTATATACTTTAATACCCTGTATCTAGATACTCCAGCCCTTGACTGGTTTCAAGCTTACCTCACTGGGAGACAACAAGCAGTAATGTGGCAAAACAAGCTCTCCTGCCTACTACCAAATACCATAGGAGTTCCTCAAGGTTCCATATTAGGACCTCTCCTCTTTTCAGTCTTCATAAACGACATCCAAACAGTCATCCCTGAAGCCACCTGCATTCAATATGCAGATGACTCGACTATAATATGTTCCAATGCCTCTCTTGCAAATCTACTAACTACCACCCAACATAGCTTCACCAAAGTCGAAAACTGGCTTGCCAACCATCTCCTGATCTTAAATCCAAACAAAACCAAGTTACTTCTCTTCTACCCAACCAATAGATCTCTGACTGAAAACTTCACTATAAAATCCAATAATGGGACCATCATCTCCCCAGACACCTATACAAAGCTATTAGGAGTAAACATTGACAATAAACTCAGATTTGATATACATATCAACCAAGCCATTAAGTCAGTCAACAAGAAACTTGGGACCCTATATAGAATTAAAGCCTTCCTTACCCGAATGCCAGGGCAGCCACAGCCCGTTCACACCTTCTTTCTACCCTACTATATGCCTCTCCTGTCCTCACTCACCTTAACAAATCTGATCTGGCCAAGCTCTCATCCTGCTATAATCACATTGCCAGGTTCGTTACAGGCCTACCCTACAGAACACACCACTGTACTAACCTGAAAAAGCTTGGATGGATAGAATTCCCACACCTTCTTCACCAGTCCCAACTCATAGAGGCCTTCAAAATCCTTAAACAACCTGAGAATACCCCAGCACTAAAAAACTTAATGACTCCCTACTCCAATCTAAGCTGCCTTCGCTCAGCAAACAGACTCTTTGTCCAAACAACTAAATCTCTCAACCTAGGTGGTGACGCGCTATTTGCCAACACCACTGGTAAAATATGGAACTCTCTCCCAAATAACATCACGCTTGCAACTTCTCTAAGTCAATTAAAAAATAGTCTAAAACTCCACTTCAAGTCATACTGGCTATGTCCCTGCTCAAAACCAGACTAGCTCTGTGCCATTAACTAAAACATAAACAACTAGCTAAGATGATAAGTACTTTGTATACTGTGATAAAGAAATATGTATCCTGTCTAACTCTATGTCATTATACTGCCTACCGTCCTTGCTAATATGGTTTAATGTTACATTTGTAGTAATCTCAGAAATAGTAATGGCAGTCTTGTACTTGTATGTAAATAGCCTATGTTTTTGTTAAGTTCTTTCAGCTCATTTACTGTACCTAATTATCAATGTAACTCTGTTGGAGCTTTTCTCCCCGGGCCTCCGCTGAAAAAGGACATGTATCCAGTCGGACCATCCCGGTTAACAAATGTAAAATAAATAAATAAATAATAATACTATATGTTGCCTAGTACTCTGTTATTGACACAATTGCATAACATATGTACCTTAAACACATGCCTTAATTGGAGTTTAAAGGGTACCCTCACCCTGGCACCGCCTCTACAACAGGGTTGACATAGCTGACACAGATACACCTACAGCTTGTTGTCCTCCAAAGTGTTCACACTCTCTGCTTATGTCTACTACCTGCAGCAGCTGCTGCAGCCTGTGGTACACACAGCTCTATGTAAAGGTTTCTGCTATAGACCTACCCTCTACAATGATGTACTCTCCTCACCTCAGTAGTGTCCATCTCAACAGCTGTACATGAAGGCCTTATATATTGCACAGTGGTTGCATGTAATTGGTTAATGATAGTGCAATTCAGCTGTGTTGGCTGCAATTAACATTTCAGAACCACAAATTGGTTTAGAGGTAATCTCCTGCTGATGGGGAGCATGTTTAAAAGGCAGCCTGCTGGCTGTAGGCAACCATTTTGTATGAGACCTTACTCACACAGAGCATGCTTTTGAAATACATTACTAGTAGCATATTTCAACAGAGGAGTACTGCACTCCACCAGGTATATAATTGTTTTTTGTGTATAACAGGATGCAGATAGGAGGATACAGGTATGGGGAATAGGGATTACAGCAGTAAGCCTGTCTTACACCTGTGGTAATGACATCTCATTGATATCCTGCTGTGTTACACCTACAGAGGACATACAATACTCCAAGGTTGCATTGTCTTTTGTCATTGTGGCACACTGCTGTTGTTGGACTGTCCCTTCATAGTGGTTGTAATAGCACAATGCTATTTGTCTGGCACTGGTCTTATGACATATTATTGGCTGGTTGGCCTTAGCAGACACACCACCATAGACAGGAGTGTTAGGTGTATGATCATACAGCAGAATATCTCATGGCACAGAGGGAAATACCTCACTATTGATACTATCTTAGTTGGATCCACACACGTATGTTGTCACATTGTGGGGTATGACGTGTAAGAAAGCATTGTGGCACACTGCTGTTGTTGGACTGTCCCTTCATAGTGGTTGTAATAGCACACTGCTATTTGTCTGGCACTGGTCTTATGACATATTATTGGGTGGTTGGCCTTAGTGGACACACCACCATAGACAGGAGTGTTAGGTGTATGATCATACAGCAGAATATCTCATGGCACAGAGGGAAATACCTCACTATTGATACTATCTTAGTTGGAGCCACACACGTATGTTGTCACACTGTGGGGTATGATGTGTAAGAAAGCAGTGAATAGTGCTAGCGATTTTGCCCTTGCTGTATTTGTACATAGTGGATGTCCACGTATCTGATCCTGTAATGTGTTCCCCTTGTGTTATCTTTCAGGAATTATGTACCACAGATTACACCCAGCCTTCTCAGATGTGGAGAATGAGATAATCTTGCAAGGACTAAGGCAGTATCATGATACCCTGCTAGCCAGGGGGAGATATAATAGGAAACAGTGGGCCACATTGTGGTCAGACCTTGTCTGTGACATTAATCTCATGGGTCAGCAGGGTGGAACATATGAGCAAGTCTGACACTGGGCAACCAATATGATTAATGCTGCATGTCAATGGGCAGCAGATGTAGCCAGGGATCATGTTGTCAGCAGTAGAGGTCCTGCAGCAGAAAACAACTCTCAGCCACTGAGGAATTCCTGGCATACCTAGGCACATGCAGCAGCTTCCAGGCATCCATCACACTGTACATCGTGGAGGTGGGTGCCACAGTTTCCACAGCTGAGGAGCATGCATGTAAGCTTACTGTGATCAGCATTGTACTACTGTAGCACTCAGTCTGTTAGGCTGTAGATACTTTTATTTGGGGGTCAGGCCTTTGTTCTTTTTGGGGGGTGTAGCCACAGGTATACAGTCATATGCAGATTGTGACCAATACAACAAGTAAGCCAGTAGCTGCTGCAAATGTGAGATATATGGATGCATTATCTTGTGTTGCAACATGCAATGTTACTGATATTACCCCACCTTCAACTTTCCACAGGTCCATCAGATATTGGCCAAGGCTGTGGTAGTGACCCTGGTAAGTATGATATTTGTTTTGTAAGGAACAATTATAGTCTAATTATGGTTAAGGGCCAGAATAATACCCTATGTACATGTAGTTATGTGTGTAAACAGCATAGGATGTTTTTAAATGCAGGTCTAGAAGAGGTACCTAAGGTTTTGAAAAGGGGTAGTCACAGGAGTGTAGTTCAACAAAAAGATTCATTTTGGCAGTTGCAGGTAAGAGCAGATAAAGTTCCTGGTTTAAACGAGGCAAGGAATTTAAAATGCATTTTAAAATACAACAGGTTGAAGGCAAATACATTAGGCAGTGAAATGTGTATTTCCATATAATTGTGAAGAGAGTTGTACTGGAGTTTACGTGTTGTTTTTTTAATTATAGTGTCATACTGAGTAAGTAAAATGTAAATATTGCTGGTCATGTTTGACTTAATTTACTTCAAGTGATGGTTATAAAGGTTCTGAGTTGAATTTGAATTGTGTTCCAATGTAGTGCTTTGTGGATGAAGACAGAGAAAGAAGTTGTTTGACCACTAATCCAGTTGTGGGTCTTTGTTGTTATGAGTCTTGGATGCTTTCGTATTGCAGGTGAACATGGGGGTTGGAGCCTGTCCCCTACACAAGCTGATGTCAGTGTCTCCTTGGACACTGAGGATGATGGTGGCCACAATGAGACACATGTGGTGGTGTCAGGGGTTGAATCTGTCCCAGAGGTCCCCGAGGTCGACATCACTCTTCTGCCCCCATTGTCACTGCACACAGTCTGTATGCTCACACACACACCCCATCCCTGGAGGCCACAGATATTGGACTGTCAGAGGGTGGAGACATTGAACAGGAAAGTGTGGCAACTATGGCTCCAGTGAATGTAGACACTGGCCATAACCAGAGAGTTGGTAAAGTTCCACACAAGTGGATTGACAGGGGTGTTTGTAGAAGGTCTGCTCTCTGTCCACCACCTGTTACAGGTTTCACATCACAGGTCATCTGGTGCATGTTTTGGGCCATCATGGAGGCATAGGCACATTCTGAATGGGTTATTGATGCCACACAGTCTGACATCCTTGACAACCTCCACCACACTGGGGACACCCAGGATCAGTTCACTGATGCAAATGACAGACAGTGGGCTTAGACAGTGTCTGTCTTAGACTGCACATTGTCTGTGCTGGAACGTGTGGTTGGTGTTGAGTGTTGGACCTGTGGATGTATGTCAGCAACACCATCTGCTGAGACTCCATGTGGTCATGCATGCTCATGCTCCTATAGTGGCAGTACATCCAGTGCTACAGAAGGGAGTGTGCTGTCCACACCATAATGTGGCAGGCCATGGGCTCCCAGTCCTGGGTGGTCCAGTGGGGGACATGGTCCCAACAGACAGCAGCCACCATCAGGTACTAGCACCTCTTTTGACCTTGGACATGGAGGTGCCAGTGCAACTCCTGGCAGAGTCAGTTACCGTGTTTGAGGCTGGAGATGGTGAACTGTCAACTCTACCATGTATGGTTTAAAGCTGTCCAACATACATATATTTAGGGCTAGCACTGAGCTTGACTGTATACATGCACACACTCACACACCACTGTCAAATGCAGGTCACCTATAGGCACACACAACACCTCTCCATGGTCCATCATAAATGCTCTCTCCAACTCACACACATGCTATCTATCATTTGGGCCAGTCTAGGCCCCCTGCATCCCCACAGAACACCCTGTGCAAGTGATGATACCTGTACCACATCCCTGTCATCCTTGACATCAATATAGGGAAATGAAGCTATGGATCTGATGCACAGGGTGACTCTACTACATAACATGTACTTGTGTAATGCAGTGTTGGTTCACCATGCAACTTGTAGAGGTTAACAAGAGATACTGTATGCTGGCATTTGTCATGTGTATGCCACATACATTTGTGTACCTTATGTGGTCCTTATATTGTATGTTGTTGAATTGGCCGTATAGCTACATAATGACAGGTGTGTCTCAGGCCTTTTTATGTCTCTGTTACAGGAGTCTGTTGGGATAACCTGTGGATACACAGCGGACATAAAGCAGCACAGGATGGCATGTCAGCACAGTGGACATATGTCATCAGCAAGGTACAGCACTATAATTGCATGGCTCTATACGCTCATATGTGCATAACAGGCCAATGTTGGAATTCAGCATACTCATGCATCCCTAATCTGTGAGAAGGTCTGCTACCCTTCATAAGTGCCATTAGGGTTTTGATGGAGATGGCGCATCTACATATATCCTGTGTCCAGTACTAGCAGTTGCCTGGCAACAGTTATGATTTTTATGTTCTGCATCCCAATGTGTAACCTGCACATGATGTGTGTCACAGCAGATGTTTGCATAACATTCATGGGGGGCCTGATTCATGTAGGATGTACTGCCCTGTGTTACATACCTGTCTCACCAGCATGTATTATGCATACCACACTGATGTTGTTGGTGTGTAGTAGAGGTGACACATGTGTTAGTCTTGTCATGGATACATAAGAGGTACACAGTGGGAACTGACACCTCCCTGTATGGAGCCATACACATCCCCTCCAAAGCATTTCAGAGACAGACTACACATGTATGTTCCTGACATGGACTCCATAGGACAAGTTCTCTACAATGTGTATTAGTGTACCTTGGGACCTGTGTGGCTGCTACAGTTGTATCATATGCCTGTAGAGTGACATGGCAAGGGTGCCATTGCGCACAATGAAAGCTGTGATGACTGCCACATTCAGTGTACCAATGCCAGTCTGAGATTTACTCCCAAACTTATCAGTATTGATTGTACAACAGTGACTGCATCTACATATTTTCAACAAGTGACAGTCAAAAGCTACAGTACTCTCTGTGTTCAATTCATGCATCCCATGGTTCCATAGCATATTGTAAAATGCTCTAACAGGCTCACACAAACACATGGCTACACTGAGGCTAGCACCTCTTCCAATCAGTGTGTACAGGACACACCAACCCACACAGGCAGTGCAGGTTAGCTGTATGTAGGTGTGCACACTTACCTATGTAATGGTACATATTACAGACCACAGTACATGGTGCATGCAACACACCTCATGTCCTCTAGTACTATCATTTAGGACATATTATGCTTGATGACATATGCAGGCCTTGTTGTGGTCTCTCCTTTGGGGTGCCACATCACCTGCTACAAATAAAACACTGCATAACCCTACATATGTCTAGGCTACCAAGGTTATGCCATATGGATGCATACACCTACACACCAACTGGGCTGGAGTGAGATTAGAGCCCCTATCTCTCTAGGTCTTATACACCATAGATCAGGGTACTTATCACATGCGCCACAGCTTAAATCTGATATTGCACTGTCAGCTGGTAGTCTTAAGGTGGCTGACATCATCAAGCCTTGTAGAAGAGGGCAGAGTGGAAGCCAGCAGCAAATTACTGGGCTAGAAAAAACATAACCATTGCAGATGGATAGCCCACGAGGGCATGTCAATTCATTTGCAAGAGGATAAACACACACACACACACACACACACACACACACACACACACACACACACACACGCACACACACACACATGCACACACACACACACACACACACACACACACACACACACACACACACACACACACACACACACACACACACACACACACACACACAGACACAATCATACACCAAGTGGGCTCAAGTGAGATTAGAATTCCTACCTATCTAGCCTTAAACACTATAGATCACAGTACTCATTGCATGTGCCACATGTTACGTCTGTTGTATGTGTGATTGCAGGTACAGTACTTGTGCATTACACAAACTAGGCCTGTCCTGACCAGCATCTGTGGCAAGCAGTGTGATATTGCTTCATACTTATCTGCATCTAGTATCCTAACAGTGAGATAACTGTAATTATCCTAGCTATGTGTGTACAGTTACAGTGTGGCTACATGTGGTTACATAGGCATACCTGTGGGCAGGGACAAATTGGCCTGTCCATACATGCATTGAAAACATTATACATTACAGCACGTGCTCACCTGTATCTGTCTATGTGGTGACATCCAGCAGGTACAGGGGTCTGCGGGTAAGTGGAATTTGTCAATAAAAAGTGAAGAAAGGCACCGTTTACCAGAATCCACACAAAAAGTATCACAGGAATGGAAAAACATGAGGTGCTATTGTAAAAACATATTTATTACACAGATCCACAAACTACACTCTTTGTTATAAATAGGCAGCAATGAACAAGTTTCTGTGAACGTTAAATTCTGGGCACTCTGCTGACAATGCAGGCATAGATGTGATGCTCTAGTGTGTGCGACTGAACATTTCTTAAAGGAGAATGCTTGTTATAAATAATAACAATGAACAAGTTTCTGTGAACATTAAATTTTGGGCACTCTGATGACAATGCAGGCACAGACATGATGCTCTGGTGTGTGCAAGTGGACTGTTCTTAAAGAAAAATGCCCTTTTCCATTTTGCTTTCAAAATCATTCACCATAGTTTTAAATGTCTGATGTGGTTGTATTTGGTCATTGTAGTCCAAAATAAGTTCTTCGTTAAACCATTGTTGGAAAAAGTCATTTTTATCTATAAGAATGTCCTGTGAAGTTCTAAAAGCATTTTTACCATGTAGAATTGGATTCTGTCACATACTATTAAATGTAGTTTTTCCACTCTTTTATTTATTTATTTTTTCATAAAAGCATGTTTGCACACTGTGGTGTGCTATGTAAATATACTTAGATCATTAAAAAATAATAATTATTTTAACTTATTTCCCTTTTGCTTTTGGACACATAGTGAATAGCTTTGCCCATATCTGTATGTGCTATGCCATTTTTGTCCATCTACCTACATTTTTACAGCCCCTGTTGTCTGTCTAATATCTTGAACATGGAATTTTTCCATGTACACGATGGACACCGACACTGGGTCTGCAGGGCTGTTTATCTGCTTGTTGGATCGCACTACTTCTCTCATTTGCATGAAATTCACCTGCTTATGAAGTAATTTGCATGCCATGGATACTTCTGTGTTGGTGCATGCGTGCACGCAGCCCAATTATGTTTATCGAATTGCAAACCTGCTTACTTTTGTGTAAGCAGCATGCCACTATGCTTACATGATAAAAAAAGACTGTGTAGGCTTTATTAAATTCCCCCCATTGTTTTAATATAAAGAACAATTTGTTTATGTTTATTTTAGTGGCAACACATTATTGGAAATTAAGATTTATTTTGGTCTTTGATATTCCTAGGCATGTGATGCATGGTACTGTTTTAAGTTTGTGTGGCGGTTAATTTTGGGTTTTTGTTTGGGATGCTGCAAATATCAAATTAGTCATTCTGGATTTTTGAATGAGTTTGTGTAATACTAATATCTCATACAAATTAAAAAAAACACCAACAACAGGGTAGAGCTGATAGGTATCCTTTACTTCAAGATCTGGTACCTCGGTCCGTTGAAGGCAAGTAGCCGAGGTACTAGATCTTGAAGTAAAGGATACCTATCAGCTCTATCCTGTTGCTGGTTTTTCTTTTGAATTTGTGTAATACTAACCTGTTCCAAGAACTCTGATGGGCCCTACTCCAACTTTTTTATGGCAGAATATGGGGAATCAGATCTGTATATTACCATAATGTTGGGATATGAGAGAGGTTAGCTGCAATTATGTTGATAAACAGAGAATAGTACTGGATACAGAAATAATTCTTGTGGTCACCATTTGCAGGTGTAGCCTGAGGGAATGCATTAGAATCTGTTTGAATGTTACACATTATACTGCTTAGGAAGTAAAAGAACCATAGAAGATTATGTGAGATTATTCTTGGAGAGATGAATAGCAACATATGATTGAAGAAATCTATAAAAAATAATATTGCTGAAGGTCTTTTTCATGTTTAGTTGAATGTCATCTTTAAGGGTACACAATGCAATCATTGTGCTTCTACTCATCAACCAAAAAATATTACTGATGTGTTGAGAGACCTCTGTATCTTTGTATATTTATGGACATTTGACTGATGATTAGTTTATCCAATAATTTTCCTAGAGCTGGCAGTACTGAGGTTGGACTGAAGTTGTTAATGCTGTAGTGAGACAAGAAATTAATTAGCACATTTTACTAAAATAAAATCACAATTCTTTATTATGCTGTAAGTAAAGATTTGCCATTCTGGATAAAAAAAGAGCAAAATAAACATTTTAAATCAGTTTACTAAAGCAAAATCCATTGACTTTCATTTGCAACCATCCTGGTTTACTGACAGTAGTATTTTGCTTATTAAAGCAAAACTGTGTTTTGCAGTTTGAAAGCTGATGGAAGACACCATGTGTATGCATGTGTGTTCTTGTGCAGGTGTGTGTGTGTTTGTGGGCTAGTGTGTATTTAGTTGCGTGACCCAAAGTGAACAGAAATAGGCTAGTTCATCTATCACATGCTGACCCTACATTCAGCTTAATCTCTATTCTTAGGTACAAGGCACTAGTTGTATTCTTATTAAAGACTTGGTCTCTGTGAGTTTTGCCACTGTAATGCTATATTTCAAAGCCCTGTTTGTCTTAGTTTTAGCCTTAAGAAGTTTAACTCACATTTGGTTGTTATAGCAACTACAGCTGCTTTCCAGTTTCAACAACAGTGACAGCAGATTATTGCAGTGTTTTTTAAAACTTTTGATTTTGTTTATGCAATGGATATTTACCTTCATAATTATACAGCTGTAAAAACATATATCTGTTCACCTGCTATGCACAAAATGTATATTCAGCTCTGTGGGTGATCAAATCTCTTCAGAAATACATATTTTCAGGTCACTGTCTTTTGGTTGAGTAACTGTATATTGACAATGGAAGACATGTTTACACTTTCTTCTGTCCAAGCTGAAGGTGGCAGCTATATGCTCAGTATATTTACCTTGAAGAACAGCTTATTGTACTAGCTCATGGGCTGTAGCCCCCCCCCCATAAATGTAAGAAAATAAAATATTGTTTGTTTTATTAAAACCATAATTTACTTTCTTGTTTTGGGGGTCAGACTTTCCTGCATAGTAATGTACATGCACAGAAATCCAGTTTCTGGGAGCAATATATGCTGAATAATGATCAGGCAGAGGAGTGAAATTTAAAGGAAGGTAGGAATTGAACAATTTATGTAAGGCTGGAGTGAATGAAAATTGTTAAAATACATACTGCATGAAAATAAAATAAATGTTAGTATGGTTTGATTTCATTTTTATTACTATATATATATGTGTGTGTGTGTGTGTGTGTGTGTGTGTGTGTGTGTGTGTGTGTGTGTGTGTGTGTGTATCACAGGTTCATAGGTCTATACTTGACCAACAGCCCCTAGGGCCCTTATAAGATTAGCCATGCAGGCTAAATGTAATCCACAAATTTGATTTCTATAGGGGTGATTTACTGACTGCCTTTGTCCATCGGATACATAGGCAGCAGATCAGGTGTGAATCTTATATTACCCATCCATTGGTCCAAGTTACGTTAGCTTATGAAAAGGGAGGAACTCTGCTTCACATGGATGGGAAGCCTGTTCCAGAGAATGAGAATTCTTTGAGGAAACATATCTGTCTCTCCAACATCTCCTATTTATGTCACAAGCAAAGTTTAGGCATTTTAATCTAGTAGTTCTGATGCTGTTTTTCTGCAGATGTGCAAAACGTTCATTAAAACAAGACCCAGGGATGCCTTGTATGCCTGGCAAAGATCACCTCTCAGAAGTTTGTATGATACCACGTAAAGCGACAGGGCTTTGAGGTGATCTGTGTAAGACATTGTGTTGACTCCCTATATTCTTTTTGTAAGAAACCCTTGTGGACATTCCAGTTGCTGTATGTGTCTGGTCAGATACATATTAAAGGGGGCATTATACTCTATGGTGGGGTTGATGACAGCCAAGTACATAGTATGATAACCTCTCTGGACATAGTTGCCATGTCCTTGCTTATAAGTTGAGCAAAACAGAAGGATTTTCTTACTACCTTGGACACATGTTAGTCGAAGACTAGGTTACTATTTGCATGAGTTCCCAGATCCCTGGCTAGTGACTCAGCTTTTAGGGATGTTTTGCTGATGACATAGTTACTCCAGGGTAGCCAACTTCCCAAAAGGTACTATAATGCATTTCTTGGTATTGGGTTTTACTCCATGGCTTTGACACCAAGCATTTGTTTGTCTTAGACCTTCCTGAAGGATGCTCTTATCTTGGGGGACTCAGTGACTGCTCCCAGTTTGCAATCATCTGCAGACTTGGCTAGCCAGAGGCCTTTGACATTAGCTTTGACATCTGAGAAGTCGACACCAAAGAGGAGTGTGCCTAGCACATAGCTCTGGGTGACTCCACTAATGACCAGCCTCTTTGTGGAGGTGGCCTTACTGATTCTAACCTCCTTGGTCCTATCAGTGAGACAGCTAGCTATCTAGTGTGTTATAAAGGGATTTGTACCTAGTTCTAAAAGTTTGTTGACAATTCCTGAGTGGGGTATTGTATTAAATGTTTTAGCCAGATCTAGGTAGGCAGTATGCACTACTTTAGCCTCATCCATTGCCTTAGTGACCATTTCAAAGAAGTCCACCAGGTTCAGAAAGCATGACCTTCCTTTGACAAAGCCAAACTGAGATTAATTCAGTGTCCCGAGGTCTTCTATGTCCTTGTGATAATTTCTATGGTAATTCTTTCCATGGCTTTGCAAGTAAGTCTAGACAGACTAATGGGTCTGTACTAGTTTCTAGGATCCGTTGAAAGTCCTCCCTTATGAAGTGGGATGGACTATCACAATCCTCCATTTACATGGCACAAAGTCTATTTTATGACTATAATTAAATAATGACTCCAGGGTCTTGATAAGTTATATTTTAGGCTGCTCAGGAGGCATCCTGAGATGTTATCAGAGCCCACTGCAGCCATGTTCTTGGCTTTAGTGAAAGCAGCCAGTACATGCTTCCTTGTTAGAGTTGGAGGGGTTATATTTAAAAGTATTTTTTGTGGGATCATGGGAGGTAAGAAAGGGGTAAAGTTGGAAAAGAATTTGTCCTCTAACAGGTTTGCTATATTGCCAGGCTTGGTGAATGTGGCACTATTAACCACCAGTCCAGCACATTGCTGTGTTCTGCTGTAGAGGTTTCTGACATAACTGAAGAAGGCCTTATGGTTATCTTTCACCTGGAAGGTTATCTTAACCTCAGCTCTGGTTTTGCCTGATCTAATTATCCTGCTTAGTTGCCTATTTAGTTTGATAAGGGTGTCTTAATCTTTATAGGCATTACTCTTTCTGATTTTTGCCATGATTTTTTTCCTTTTGCTGCATATTAAGTTTAATTTAGGAATCCACTGCACAGTTTGTTGCTGGGGCTAGTCCTGGGCTTACTTCTGGTAGGTACAGCAGCCTCTATGCAGTCATTGACATGGTTGTACAGAGTTTCTGAGAGCAAATCAGCTTAGGGTGCTTTGTTCTTGGGGTTTGAAGGGGCACTGAATTTTGACAACTGTCACTTAATAGCAGGTAATTTGCCTTGGAGTAGTCCCTGTTACTGGTTTCATGGGATTGTGATGACGTGAGGTAGTGTCAATTATGTCAGAGCAAGAGTACGGGAGTGCTTGTGTAACATATGCCAGCATGACTAGCTGGAGTTTTGTAAAGAATTTTACGTCATTTGAATATCAAACTGCTTTGTATAGATGCTTGTGTTAAAAATGTATTTGTAAAGTTGCTTCTGTTAAAAATGTATCAGCAGTGGGTTCTGCTGGACCAAAAACAAATATACATGCATATTAAACTATACTGTAATGGATGAAATGTATGTATATTAACAGATGATGCTGAAAAGGAAGGGGTTAAGCTCAGCCCAGCTAACTTTAATAAAAATAGCATGAAATTAAATGACTTGGTTTAGGCCATAAATATTTTACCTCACATACCTGAATGCATCAGAGACACATTGTCTGGGCTTAGATCCTGCTCTTATTGTCCTTAGTGGTGAACTAATTGCTACCCTGGGATGCCAGAGAATGTCTGTTTAGTTTCTGCAGGAAGGATAAAAGGGTTGGAATTGTTTTACAGTCTCTGGATGCTGAAATAAGCATTAGCAAACTTATAGGTGTGAATTGTGACACATCTATGCCAGATCCTGCATCACGTTGCTAGTGAGGGGATAGTGTGGGAACCACAAAGTCAGATGACCAGATGTGATGTCACTAAAATTGTATTTTAGATATTAGTGAGAGATGTGACATAGGACACTAAGCACTTTACTTTGAAACTGACAAGACCACTCACACACTACCCCCCAGATTCTGCATGCCTTGCACGGCGTGCAGGATTAGTGCAGGAACTCTAGCAGGCAATATGTCTGCCGTGCGATCCAGGAATAGCCTGCAGGGGCATGCATAAGCGCTCTTGCACAAGTCCTGCACAGACTAAGCCCCTGTATGCAAATCACCCCATTTGAGGAAAATCCATGCAAATGAGGTGAATTTGCGATCCAGGAAGTTTGAAACTGGTCGTGCAGGACTAGTGTAATCTTAGTTAGTAACCGAGTACGTGTCTGTAAAATCCAAAACGGAGCAGTGACAGCTCCAAATAAAGACTGCATATCAGTCAGGAAGCATACCAATGGCCAAGTATAAGGCCACTGGCATTGCAAACAGGCTAAAAAATAAAAAAATCAACTTTTATTTTTTTTTTTTGCTGATCTTGGCTGTTTAAGCGTAGGGCAGTGGCACGCAAACGGGATTGGGGGAAAATAATAAAATAAACGTAAAATAAGCATTCTAACTAAAATCACTATTCTGCCATGAAAGTCAATGGCAGGCAGAAGACAACATGGCCAGTGAGTAATGGTTGCTAAGGGTAAGGTTCAGTGTGAGACATGTAACTATGCATTAGCAGGCAATCTTATTCAAATAAGGGGAATAATAGTGAATCCCAGTTTTCCCCAGCATGCTAGTCAGGCTCCAACAATGTAAGAGTAGGAATAGCTTGGTGCAAGCCTAGGAGTTAGCTGACATCATGGGGGTGTGTGTCAGGCATACTGTAAGCGGGCTGGAGCCCTGTGGCTCAGGTTTGCTCCTAGCTAAGCACAGCTAAGCAAGGCGGTGTGTCTGAGTCTGCCTAGCACTCTTTACATTGTCTAAGCGGGTGTGCGCATCACGCACCGGGTTTTAAAGGTATATATAAAAAAAGTTAAACTAGGAAATAGCAGATCTGTGCACATTTGAGAACTCTGTTTGCATGACATGCCCCCCTGGGCTTAAACAGGAAGGCAATGGGAAGGGAAAACAGTAGTAGGGTGGTAATCTAGGAGAACTAGCATAGCTGTCAGGTGAAATGTATCAGAATCAGCCAATTACATAGGCAGCAGACCAGCCCAGCCCAGAACACTACTAAAAACTATGCAAACACCTTCCCCTCTGGTTTTTCCCACACTCTACACCTCCAGTGTATACAAGCGGGGAACTTTTAACAAACAAAACAACAAAATGATAGGGGCTGCAATAGCTATCATACAACGACTTGTCAAAGAGGCTGAGGGTGGTGAAGATGTGAATGCTGTCGACCAACCCACAGTGAGGAGATGGAGAAGAGTGTACAGACCCAGGGTAAACCTACCAGGGGCTACATGAGCTGGAGATAGTGGAGCACTATAGGGTGGACAAGGACCTCCTACAGCAAACTGTTGAGCTGTGCTGGCCATGCCTGACACACAGAGCTAACAGAGGGGAAGCCATCCCAGTGGATACCAAGGTATGTGTAGGCCTAAGAGTACTAGCTACAGGTACCTTCCAAAGGCCAACTGGGGATATGATGGGGATCTCACAGGCATCAGCATCCAGGGTACTCCACCAGTTCCTGGATGCCATGTCAGAACATGTCTGTGAGCATGTATATTTCCCCGACACCAGTGAGGTGTAGGCCAGCAATATGCAACTGTTCCACCCAATAGCAAAATACCCTGAGGTAGTGGGTGCTATAGACTGCATGCACATATGTATCAAAGCACCACCTGGTGAGCGAGGTAGGGTCTACATCAACCGCAAGGGCTTCCCCTCTATCAACTGCCAGGTCTTGTGCAATGACCAGGGCATAATAATGAATGTGTGTGCTGGCTGCCCTGGAAGCTATCACGATTCCCACATCTGTCATCTGACACAGCTGTGCCAGAGATTTGCCACTGGGGACATCCCTCACGGTCACCTAGTGGGGGATGCTGGATACACACTGGAGCCGTGGCTGATGACACCCATCAGAAATGCACACACACACGAACAAGAACTCCATAATGAGGCACATGCACAGACCATAATTATAGTAGAGTGTGTGTTTGGGATGCTCATGTCATGGTTCCTGGGCATGGACACATCCGGTGGAACCTTGCAGTACTCACCATCTACATGTACCCAAATTGTCATCGTATGTGCCATGCTACACAATATGATCCTGCGGAAACAGCTGCAGCAGGAACAACATGGGGTAGGGCCACACAGCCCCCACCATTGCCAAGGCCTGCGCAGGCACAGAGTGACTCGGAGGAGGAACAGCCTGAGCCTGCCCCAGTAGGCAGAAGGAGGCATGCCCAGTATGCCCTGGCCTTGGCAAAGAGGCAATGCATAGCACATACACTGACACAGGAGGGACCCAGGGAACAACACCTATCTCTGACTCTCACATACAGTAAAAGGGATGCCAAACATGACACTACCTGTATTCAACATGTGTAGGGAGTGTACTATGTGCATCTGACATAAGCAGCCCTGCACCACCACCTTCAATACTGGGACACCCACAAGGTAAGTGACTCACACATGCCAGTCAGGGGAGGGGGTTCACAGACCCAACAACAGTCACAGCCAGCAGGACAGGTGTAGACAAACACAAACAAAGGCTGTGGCATGGCCTCTGAGTGATGTCTATGGGTAACCTCCCCCCAAGGCCTACACAAACAGACTACAGCAGGTCAGGCAGTAGGACATTAGTTCTGAAGGGTAGGAAGTCAGAAACTAATATGTAGGTAAATCAAAGCTAAGATCTGTAGTACAATGGTATGCCTCTAGTCACCATGATAGGTTAGAATACAGAATTAAATGGAGTGCCTGACACACCAGTACAGTCATAGCAAATGTGTACAAGTGTCAGGTGTGCCCCCCATCCCACATAGTAATGTGATAACAATCAGGTGTGCCCCCCCCCAATGCTGTATGGAAATGTAGAAATAGTCAGGTGTGCCCCCCCATCCTACGTAGACATGTAGTAACAGTCAGGTTCCCCCCCCAATCCTGAGTAGAAATGTAGAAGTAGTCATGTGTGCCCCCCATCCTATGTAGATATGTAGTAACAGTCAGGTGTGACCCCCATTCCTGTGTAGAAATGTAGAAATAGTCAGGTGTGCCCCCATCCTACGTAGAAATGTAGTAACAGTCAGGTGTGCCCCCCAATCCTGTGTAGAAATGTAGAAATAGTCAGGTGTGCTCCCATCCTACGTAGAAATGTAGTAACAGTCAGGTGTGCCCCCCAAATCCTGTGTAGAAATAGTCAGTTGTGTCCACCCCCATCCTACGAAGAAATGTAGTAACAGTCAGGTGTGCCCCCCAATCCTGTGTAGATATTTAGAAATAGGTGTGCCCCCAATCCTGTGTAGGGATGCAGAAACAGTCAGGTGTGCTCCCTCCAACCCTACTTAATTATGTAGTAATGGTCTGGTGTGCCCCCCCATGTGATGTACACATGTCATAACAGTAAGGTGTGCCCTCAACCCTATATAGAAATGTAGTAACATGTATGTGTAGGTCTAATGTGTGTGTTAGGTTGGTGTGTGAGAGTGGTTGGTACGTATGCATGTTGAGGTAAGCCTGGTGGCCATTGCCCACTACCACTGATGACAGGGACAAGTCCTCACAACTGCAGTGCCATACACAATACCCATCAGTATAACACAAGCTAGCAGTCACCATCTGAAAGACTGACATGACATGGCTGTTAGTCTACAAATACAAGCAGTACACAGGGGAAAGTACCCCAGGCATACAGTATATATTGTGTCACTGTGAAATGGACACACCTTTGGAAATGTACATACAGGTATGCAGCAAATTATTTGGTCCTGTAGTAGGGGATACTGGTGTTGTTTGCCCAAACACTCGCAGATCACAAAGGAGGTAGGACTGATGTATTGGGAAACAGTTGATGTACCTGCACATGCAAGCATAACTGGAATGCCCAATGCATATCTGTGTAACAGATGCAAGTAGTGTTAGTGTCCATAGCACACATGCACCCAGCTCATGCAAACACCACCCGCAGGCACCTCTCTGGTCATATCCCTGCTGTGGGGAATGGGTACAGTAAGACCCACCTGTATATGATAATAGCAGAAGACTGCAGCATGCAGTGCAGATGTCCCATATAGGTGTGTCTCTAGCGGTAGGTAGCACTCTGCCAACATCCACACCACCTAAGCAAGACTGTTAGGAGGTATTGGCATGAGCCCCTATCACAACTACCCTGTCACTTCAGGGGAATATACTGTATAGTGTTCTGGGACTGTAGGACTGACAGAATGCAATGACCTGCCACATCTGGTATGCAGCAACACCTAATGTCCCACAAGCATCTGCCAAAGGCCTGTGTCTCACACATACTGCCAATGCATGTTATGTCACGGACACCCAAATAACAACATAACGCACTCCAGATAAGCCATATGCAAGGCCATGTGGACAAACCACAATAACATGTCCACCATGTCCCACTGCATGAACTGTGGACCAACACTAACACACCTGTGATGGAGTGATACCCTTAGGGGAAGTATCAGAGAATGTATGCATAATGTATGGAAGAGGTTAGAATAACAGAAGGGGGGGTGGGAGCATGGGCAGCATGGAATGTGCAGGGTCCGACACCAAGCTGTGTGCACACACTATCCCTGGCTGCAAAGACATACATGGGTGGCTAAACACCTGCCCGTACACCACAATAGAGTAAATGCCCTGACCAATGGCCCCTGCCCCTGGATGACCTGTGTAAATCTGTACAGCTGTGAGGCATTGTCAGAGCAAGATAAGCCCATACTGTCATGCTGATTGGCGTACATGTATGGGATCCTCTGCCAGTACTGTACCAAGGTGCTGAACCCAATAAACAAACCCAGCACCAAGTGTCTGCAGATCCCCCTCTAGAATGGCATAACTTACCATGAATACGTAGATGTCTGCCCACAGTACCGGAAAAAGCTGCAGTCACCCTTGTCCTCCACGACATCACTTTGAGCAAGAATGTCCACCTGACAGTACATGAGGACAGAAAACATCACTGTGTATAACAGTACACATGTCTGAATATCTCTGCTAACAGTAGTAAGATGCAGCCGAAGCAGCACAGACACAATCACCTACAGTACACACTCTCCCCTGCACAATTTGTCCCCATATTGCCAAATGATTGACAGCTACCCTGCAGAAACAGTATGCTACCTGTAGGTGTACAACACAAAGGTCTGCACTGCAGTACAAACTACCTTGACTCGATCCACACATTCACTACAGACAGGCATACCAGGCATGTCCACACACTTAAACAAATGAAGGCCATGTCTGCAAACACCAGTGGACCAGACATATCTGATAGTCGCAGATGTTAGTGCAGACATTCCTCAGTATGCACCACTCATGCTTTGCACACACAGTGGATAGGAATGCAGACATATATCTCAGGACAACACGCTATAATAAGCCAAAGGTAGATGTACATAGATGTGTGGAAGAGGGTGACTGTGACAAGGAGCCATCCAGGCCTGTTCCACCCAGCACACAGCCAAAGGGCCACAACCACATGAGGTTCAGATGTTACTCACTGTAGATACTAGCCACTGGTATCTGTCAGCATTACAGACTATGTGGTGCAAGTGCTAACTGTGCAACATGACTGTACAAGCAAGTAGTCATCTAGCATCTGTATACACATACCTGTGAAATATGACCCTGTGTCTACCCACATGTGGTTTGTCAACCTCTAGATGAATGGGTTATGGCCCATGCACACAAACTGCCCTCCCCATAGCCCTACTATGACAAGCCTGCTGAGGTCATCCACTGTGAAATACACGTTTGGGAGAGTTGTAGCCCAGTAATCTCTGTGGCACATCCTATAACTGCGTAGTGTGATAAGCTAGTTAGGTAGGAGTTCCAATCCCAAACATGGCAACTGTGTGTGTGTGTGTGTGTGTCTGTCTGTCTCTGTCTGTGTAGAGAGCAATGCTTTTTAGGTAGTCACACTCTCTACAATTCAAATGCTCTACTTTGGTAAGGCTGCTGATGTCATCCACCTAGAAATACACCTCTGGGAAGTTTGTAGCTCAGTAATCTCCATAGCGCATCCCATACCTGTGTACTGCTGTAGTGTGATTAAATAGGTAGGAGATCTAATCCCATACTTAGCAAGTGTGTGTGTGTCTGTCCCTTTCTGTGTAGAAAGCAATTCCTTTTAGGCTACTCACACTCCCTACAATTCAAATGCCCTACTTTGGCAAGTCTGCTGATGTCATCCACCTAGAAATACACCTCTGGGAAAGTTGTAGCCCAGTAATCTCCATAGCGCATTCCATAACTGCGTACAGCTGTAGTGTGATAAAATAGTTAGGTAGGAGTTCTAATCTCAGACTTGGCAATTGTGTGGGTGTGTGTGTAGAGAGCAATGCATTTTAGACAAGTCACACTCAGTACAATTTAAATGCTCTACTTTGGCAATCCTGCTGATGTCATTCACTGTGATATACACCTTTGGGGATGGGGCACTCCAACAATCCCCATGGTGCATCCTATAACAGCATTATGCTGTGGTGTGATATATAAATCTGGTAGGGGTTCTATTCCCACACATGGCAGTTGTGGAAGTTTTGTGTGTGTTTCTATGTCTGTGTAGGGAGCAATGCATTTTAGGCTAGTCACACTTAGTACAATTCAAATGCCCTACTTTGGCAACCCTGCTTATGTCATTCAATGTGGAATACACCTTTGGGAAATGGGTATTCCAGCAATCCCTGTGGTGTATCCTATAACAGCGTCATGCTGTAGTGTGATATAGAACTCTGGTAGGGGTTTTATTCCCACACATGGCAATTGTGGAAGTTTTGTGTGTGTTTCTATGCATGTGTAGGGAGCAATGCATTTTAGGCTAGCCACACGCAGTACAATTCAAATGCCCTACTTTGGCAATCCTTCTGATGTCATTCACCATGAAATACACCTTTGGGGAAGGAGTACTCCAGTAATTTTTGGAGCGCATCTTATAATGACATAGTGCTGTAGTGTAATATACTAGTTAGGTAGGAGTTCTTATCCCAGACATGACAGGTGTGTGTGTGTGTGTGTGTGTGTGTGTGTGTGTGTGTCTGTCATTCATATCCTGTGTGGAGGTGGTTGTGAGTGTGTAACACATGGACTCAATGTGGAACGGGTTTTGCAAACTTCTTATATGGTGGGCCAAGTATATATCACAATGTCCACCATACAGGGATAACAGATGTGAAATAGCCGAGAGGCTGGGGTGCAAATCCATACCCCTAAATGTGACATCAAGGCCAGCTGAACAATGTTAGCAACCCTTGTATTACCCAGGGAACACTCTCAACCCATGTCTCATACACACACACACACACACACACACACACACACACACACACACACACACACACACACACACAAACACACACACACACACACTTGCCTAGGCAACAGCCTCTGTGTTGGTAGTACCCTGTATATTGCCCACTGATAGTAACTATGGTGTGATTGCAGTGGGCTACAGAGGACATGGCAACATGTCCATCAGTCCAATAGGTATGTACATGCCAACAGTGCACCTCCCCCATGTTCCCCACTGGACACCTGCAACACCTGTGGTGCCATCAAATGTGACCCACAAAGGACATACCATGCCTGAATCACAAGCCCTGTATGGACAGATGCCACTGACACCAGGGAATACTGGTATCATGCTAGGGTCAACCTGCTGTCCATTAACAGTTCCCACCACATGAGGCCAGGACTGGCACATTTTATGATAATCTGTGTACAGAACATGGGCCAGATACCCCAGGTACAGTTCCACATATCACTGTAAATGCATTTGGGAGGTGTGCACATCCCAGACACTGTCCATATAATGGACTAAGGAACACATACATGGCAAGCAATGCACAGTATAGGCCACACGCAATAGTCACCCAGGTGACTGGATGGTGAATATAATACCCACCTGTGTGGGAAACTCCAGACACTACACCCCTGAGCCACATTGCAGACCATTGTCATGTGGCCTGATGCCAAGTTATACCCATCACCTAGCCTTATATAGCCGTCTTGCACCATCGACCACAACACACCCGTGAAGCAGTGCACCCACGCATGTTAGTACTGTCACCCATGTCTGTGTGTGTAGTGTATGATGCGTATGACCACATTCACAATCACTACAGCCCCCATTGGCATACTGAAGCATGCTGTCTGATGTCAGACACCTCCATATACCCTTTGCACATATAACCTCCATATGACCCATGTGGTGCATGTGATACCTGCACAGTACTGTGTTGTGGCAATCCCACTAGTAATGAATTGTACTCCTGGCCCTGCCAAGTGTGTTAATGCATCCCTGTGAGAATGTTGCTGTGTTGGCGCTGACACCTGTTCATGCAGACAGGCACGTGTACTACACCTACCACATAGTTACCATATCCATGTTGCAGATGTCACTCACCATCACATATACATTCTGAGGGTTCCCCAACAGGTAACCTATGTGGTGCATTGAAAAACTGCATGGACTTGTAATAGCACTACATAGTCATCAGGGGTTTGATACCCTGTACTGGTAGGTGGGTGACACACACATACTTAAGTTTTACTCTCCCACCCCTCCTTGGCTTTTCTGTGCCTCTGTCTACCTCTTTCACTCCCTCTCTGGTGGATGTGGAGACTTACACCTGCATTGCTTTGGCAGCAGCATGTGTATTTTAAGTGATGCTCAGGATCAGCTGATGGCCTCTGCACGAATTGCAGCCCTCCTCTATCGGACTGCATGTGAAACAGCTGTGGTAACATTCTCATAGCCAATTGCATGGAAAAACACATCAATATCTAGGAACATCATGTTGGTGTTGGGCCTTTCATTCATTGTGAGCAGGAACTTGATCTATTGTTTGGCAAGCAGCATCTCAGATGGATTGGGGATTTACCTCTAACAACACACACTGTGGAAACAGGCCAACACACAGGAGGAGGATATGCCTGACCTGACTACAGATTATAAGTGCTGCTATACTGCATTTGGAGTAATGTTGGTTTACCAGGGTGTGTGTGGATATGGCTGTCCTACATGTTTTCATACCTGCCACGTCAGTGGTATGTTTATATGGGAACACCCATCTGTAGGGTCATCTACAGACTGGCCAGTGTATGGTGCCTTTTGTTTCAGGTGTTACCCACAGAGCACCTCTCTGTGAACTGCAGAAGGTAGTGTGAGGATTGCAGTCTGTAGATGGTGACAGCCATGAGAGTTACTGATTTCATATTCCTCATAGAACATATGTTGCAACAAACCCTGTTACAACAGCAACTGTATGAGGTTATTACAGCAACATGTCAATATTGGCCCTGTGTATGTGCCTCCAGCCACATCCCTGTCAACCTTTGTACATATGTCATGCAGTAAGGGGTGCATATGTGCTGTACACCGTAATTAGTGACATCATAACTGATAACAAGCCAGTGAGATATCAGACTGCTACACATGTTATGTATAGTAGGGATTATATATGATGACATAACCTGGACATTCTGTGGTTGTGTGTACAGTACTGAGGTCTGTGTACTCATGGTGATTGTTGGCAGTGTGTGTATTGTTAATATCTACCTTGGTTTGTGTACAGACTGCGGTAGATGTCATTGTTCTTGGTCCTGTTCTATCTGAAGTTACATGGTGCTCCACTGTATGTTACCCTATCGACTGACATGTTTGTAGAGCCATACATGCACATGTCCCATACCACAGACAGGCATTGGAGCACACTGTGTAGTGGCGCAGGATATGTAGGGTTAGTGTGTGAGTGGCACATATGAGGTTGGTTTGAACAGATAGTCCATATACTGTAATAATACGCTAGCATACCATATGTGGCTGTGGCAGTGTTCACATTAGTTGTGGTTATGCACTTTCACACAGGTGTATGTTAGTCTGTGCTGTGGCACGCCTGTACAGCCTGCTATATATGCAGGTACATGTGCATTCTCCCATAGGACATGTAGGCCAGTGTTGAGCCGGACTGACTGTAGCCTGCAAAGTGCTTTGTTACATGCCTAGCAGCTTAGTGCACTTACCCAGTGAGATGTAATGTCCAGATACTTGCAAGATGTACTGCTGCCAGGCCATCATACTAGTCATGTATGTCAGACAGAGCAGTGGGATGCTGCACAGATGTATATCAATATCTAGTGGGTAGTATGTGGCCATGGCACCTCTGCACCAGTAGTTATTATGTGGTAGGACAGGCAGGGATGTGTGAATGCATAACCTATGGGGGCACATGTATACCAGTAGTTGCGTGTTATACCCATCTACATGGCTGTTAACATCCACATTGTCAGTATTGGTCCACATGTCTTGCACTAAGGGGTTATGTGTATACCTCTGGACTGTCCAGATTATATCAGACTGTCCACATATATTGGCCATTATCTCTGCTCTAGTCCACAGGAGCATTACATGCTAGCAGCAGTACTTTACTATGATGTCCTTAGGATGTCTGTCAGTAGCCAATGGCGCACATGTTAAAAGCAGATGTGACCTCCCATACACACCATGTCTGTGTAGACACTCCCTATTACAATGTACAATGTACAATTACAATAGTCTACAAATATACCTGTTATATATACCTGACATCCCCTTGCACTATGAAGTTGGGACTATAGGGGCTGAGATAGGGCTACACTCCATGTTCAGGACATATGGTGAAGATATATGTACATATAATTATCCAGATATCTATATAGACATACGCATATACATATCGACAAACATAGATGGATATGTATAAGTACATAGCTATACAAATAAATACCCAGATATATACATATACAGAGCAATATGTCTACACATATACAGATAGAGATACATATGCACATATACGTATGGATATCTACATATATATTGACAGTAGTAGATATATCAGAATTGATATATATGCACATATAGTTATTGATATATACATATATACCAATGTAACTAGGCATATCTGTACAAGTAGGATGTGCATACATATATAGCTATATATACATATATCTATATATACATATACGTATATCTATATATACATATATCTATATATACATAAATGTATATGGGAGCGCTACAGAATCCTGAAAGCCCAAAGTCCTAAAGACCGTCACGGGTGAGCTGCCTTAAGGTATATGGATGTACATTACCATACAATCCACCTTGGTTAAATGCAGGCCTACTGCCACCTGCCATACAGACTGTTCTGTTTGTCAGTGTGCTAGTGATGGTGTCAGTTGTGCCTTGTTATGTAACAGTTATAGCCCATTGTGTCATTTTAGGTCTTTACCCCCTAGGGATTGTCTACAGAGTGTAGATAGAGGCTGCTAAACTATACATCTGCATTACTTACTGCTGATTGTTTGGTATCCTGTGGCCCTGTCTGTCTTTACTATTGTATTACTTGATGGCCTTGACCTGGACAGCAACATTTGTTAACTTTTCAACACTACTGTATTAGTATGACCATTTCACAGTTGCATTACTCAGATTATATGGATATCTGTGTCTAAACAGCTATACCACATGGCATATACAACTGTAATAGTACACAAATAAAGCTTTCCCATTTATGCAACCCTGTGTGTGGTGCAATATCTTTTGATTTCTCTGTGGGTATATGTTGCAGGCAATGATTGTCATTTGTATGGGTGGCTCAAACAGTCTCCAGTTGGTAAGGTGGTAACTGTAAGAATAGTGGCTGTTCCATATTGTGTGCACCTACTACATATGTATCTTACTATACATATCTCTGCTTGTGTATGTGTAGTTACATATTTATATATATATATATATATATATATATATATATATATATATATACATATATCTGTATCTGCATATATGTGTCTGTGTATATTTATCCTAGGGATGCCCATGTCGTGTCAGGTCCTGGTTATGGGATCTGCAACACTTGATAGTGTATTGCAGAACGGACGTGTTTGGTTGTGGGGGGGGGGGTGTAAACCTATTTGTACAAGAAGTATATTGTTTGGGGCCTCTCAACCCCATTAACGGTGCATGTGTACATATATGTTTTTGTTATTTTCCCATTGTTATCTACAGATGTATGCCCATATATATATATATATATATATATATATATATATATATATATATATATATATATATATATATCTGCTTAAATAAATATAACTATGTATGTATATATATATATATATATATATATATATATATATATATATAGACACACATATATATATAGACACACATATATATATATATATATATATATGCTTACATATATATAACTTGCTGTATATATTTAGACATATAGATGTGTGTGTGTGTGTGTGTGTGTGTGTGTGTGTGTGTGTGTGTGTGTGTATATATATATATATATATATATATATACACACATATATATCTATCTATATATATATATATATATACACACACACACATATATATATATATATATATATATATATATATATATATATATATATATAGCTACATATATAGATATGTTTTACCTATTTAGATATTAATATGTATACACACACACATACATCTACATGTTGACATACATTTCCTGTACTGTTGAATGACTGGGCTGGATGATATGTTTGTGAAAACATCAGAGTTATGTATATCTGACATGGCTTAGTGGTAAATCACTTTGGCTATGGTGAGCAGGGTCCTGTGTTCAAGATTTGCAAAGACTGTTTATTTTGTTGCTGGACAGAATAAGGGCCATTGGATACAGAGTGATTAAGGCACTTTTGAGCAGTTGTAATTGGGTTTGCACGGGTTTGCATGGAGGTAAGTACTGCTAACTTCCGGTTACAGTTTGTTATACTCAGTTAGCTTCTAAGTTGCTTAACCAGTGTAGGTATTGCTTACCCCTGCACAAACAGGCTGAAACCCGCTTACTGCTGCTTAAAAGTACTTACTCCCACTTACCCTCGTGCTAATTTCTTTGAAAGAAAAGAAAAAAGGGTTGATAGGAAAGTGGTGAAAAAGGGGCACAAAGAGGGAAGGACAGTAGGGGAAATAGCTAGGGATGTGCAGGAAGGGTGTGGGGAAGGTCCATAGCTGCCCATTTCTTCTACAGCAACAGCTGTGCATATACACTGAATTTGGAGGTAGATTTGGGCACTCAAACCCCTGGGAGGGGGTGAGGACAACAATAATAAGTTGTGATGCCAATTAGACCAGATTACATGTGCCCAGTGGACATGTGTGCGAAATGGACAGCTATGTATGGGGTGAGATTTATTTTTGGGAACAGATTGCCCCTTTTTTTTTCAGGTGAGAGTGTGATGTTGGGGAGGGATAGAAGGTATATTTGGAGAGGTAGGTTAACAGACAAGACAAACAAGATGCATACAGAGGCAGTATATGGCACAAATATAATGAGATCTGAGTATGGAGTGAAAAAATGCAATAGGTGTTCTTATCGCACTTGTATTGATGAATCTGGATTTTCCATACATCCTAGTAATGGTAAGACGTTCTCCCATTTACCCCTAGCTGATTGTAACTCAAAAAACCTGGTATACGTGGCATTGTGCAACGGATGCTGCTCATTTTATGTAGGCAAGACAAAGAGACTCTTGCATGAGCTCATTCATGATCATTTTTTACTGTGCATGTAGGGGCATGAACTATAGTGTAATAGCGAAACATATTATGGTATGGAAC